>NC_134688.1:380529366-380684366 GCF_050947455.1 Rhinoderma darwinii | reverse complement strand
ATTTTAGGAATTACCACATGTATTGAAGTGGGATCCTTATTGGGGCCATTCATGTGTCCGGCAGGTCTGATTTAGTTTGGCAAAACCAATATTTCTAATGAACTAATAAATAACTGAGTCAAAAAGTTAAAAGATATAAACTTTATTGGTCCCAATCAAAGGACAAGATACCCCCCTACAATAATTAGACAGACATAGTACAAAAAACAATAAAAAAAATTAGTAAAAACGGTCCCAGGAGAATAGGAGTCACACCAGACAAAATTGTGCCACAATCACTATAGAATTTTTAGTGACCTATCAAAGGCAGGAATCGCCTAGGACTATCCTCCCTATTGTACCATAGTATACAAAGGTGAAGTGGCCAACAATACAAAAAACAAGAGTAATAACGTTCCCTAAATAGGTTGGTTACCTCTGGTGGACATGACGGCAAAAAAACGTATTCCCCTGAGGACAAAAATATTACACATCAGTGTATAAAAATACATACAAAATTATAATTTTTTCGATTCTAGGATAAATAGGATTGAACGCATATGATTGTAAATCATAATGAAATCTCCCCCTATGTCCAATACATTTTCTGACTGATGTTTTATTACAATTCATCATTATTGACTCACAGATTATTGGTGCAAACCCCCAATATTAATTATTTCTGACAAATTATCTTTAAGTCTGAGGGTTTTTGTTGTATTACATGATCAGAGGCGTAATTTAAAGCTCATGTGAATGAACGAATGCAAAATCTGTAATAGGACACCCACCTACTATGTGCCAATTATAATAACGGTCTCTTCTCGCCTTTTGGGCCTCGCAGGCACCAGGGCCAGGTTGCGACTCTAGAGGCAGGGCCCTGTTAATATTCAGGCATAAATAAAGATATTTTTGTGGTTAAAGTGATATAAAGTAGTAGATAACCACATTGGGACAATTCACAGCCTATAACTTATACCTTTACTAATGCCATAATGTTATGGGTATGATTGATGGGTTAATCACATTAACTTTTTCAGTGTCATATTAAAAGGACTCCCATCAGGCTCTGACTTCCGGGAGGGAGATCATAAAATCCAGTACACAGTATATGACAGAGCTGAGAACAAGGCATCATGTAAATTTACTGTGAAAGTCAGAGGTATGTAAACTTATGATTGTTTTGGATCAAATATATGTGTTTATAATAAGCCCAAAAAAATGAAACTTAAAGCCCCTCTTGGCCCTTATATTAGGACTTACATGTGGTTGTGAAGGTTGCTCTTTTGTGACGCTCCATGCACACGGCAGAAACGTGTGCACGGAGCCTATATAACGGCACACAGAATTCGTATGACTTAGTGCTATGGAACCGCAGGGACTCTGCCTCCACACAGAACCGTATTAAGGGAGTATGCCATAATTTTATTCTGTCAGATTCATAAAAAACACTGTATGCCTTACTATGAAATGGGAGGCAAATGGAGGTACAATATGGCCCCATAGACTTCTATGGTTCCATTTTCAGGCAATTGGGCTAGGTTTCTTGTTGATCAGTCTTTTCAATGATACTCCTGTAGTCATCCCACCGTAGAACTCCAAGGAAAGGCAATCCTTCGCTGAGGCAGGAATTCCCACATAACATCCCACATGCACCATGAGAGCTAGAAGTCCAACAAACATCTATAATAGAAGCCATTTTTAAAGGAACAAATAACTGGATATATGCTATGTCATATTATATATAATATCACAAAAAGATTATTATTTTAAAAGTTATGAGCTTTTTTCTAAATATGCAAATGAGCTTATACCTGACAAATGGGCATCAACAGCAGCGATTCTCCTGAGGTGGAACTACCTCACAGCCTCTGACGCTGTCCAATCAGCATGAAGCTGCTTCACACAGTGCGAGAGACTGAGGCTGGAGGGAAGGGCGATCACTTAAAATAGCCATATCTCCGGCTGTGGACCACCTAGAGTAGCGGTTCTGGTGGCATATGAAAGATGAGAAATCTTTCATATGACACCAGGATCGCAGTTCTAGCTGTGAAACAATCAAAGATATCACCAGTTGAAAACACAGTCGAGAATGGAAGCTGTATACTACATGACCACTCTGTATCGCTGGACAGGGAAGGGGGAGAAGCTGTATGCTGGTTGGACAGCGTCATACTGAAAATATTACACCGCACAGGATGAAAAGAAAGAGTCACCTCCTATTTGGCTATTGGAGCCACATTTGCATATTTAGAAAAATGCTCATAACTTTGCAAATGATAAACATTTTTTTTAAAAACAAATTACACTGTAGTTATCAGCATCACAGCGCCTATTAGATTAGTTAGGAAATAGGGAATTAATAAACTAGTGACAGATCCTCTTATGAAAGAATTTTAACTGTGTGCAAGCAGTTAACCCCTGCATATGTCTTTATTTAAATATAAACCTGACACCTTATCTATAAGAGTTAACTACTAAACCATTTGCTTGTCTATCTGTCTTTCCACTAAGTAAGGCGCTGTGCTAAACTGAATGCTCCAGAGAATGGATACGTCAAGTGTCCGGGAGTTGGAGATAACTATGGTGCAACCTGTGACTACTTTTGCATGGGCGGTTACGAGCTGCAAGGAAGTCCAGCTCGTGTGTGCCAGTTCAATTCAGAGTGGTCAGGCGCAGAGCCCACGTGTTCCTGTAAGTATTTTTTTAGGTGAGATTTTAGTATTGATTTGTTCCACTGCTGCTTTTTATTTGCAATATACTTTGCATTCATATTGTTTATACGCAATGCAGAAATTAATCAGATTTCAGGTTGCTTCTGGGGGTTCAGTTCTTGGGGGCCTTGAGCTGTTGCCACCCTCTAAAACCGGCCATGGTTGTACCTCATGTCAACTGAATTTTTAACATTTCCTGCCATTCTTATCCTTCTACATCATGCACATGCTAAACCTTTGATATTACATCAGCCTAAGTAGAGAGCTCTTCAACCCCACATGCCCTTCCATTGCAACTGGTAATACCTTTTAATTTGAAAAATAGTGATTAAGCGTTGGTTCGCCAGACTTTATGGAATAAAGGCATCAATGACACTATTGGTTTGGCAACATCCATGGCTTCAGATGCTGGGATAACCCAATATTTATTTTAGGTTGTACTGTTTTTGAGAATGCAGAGTGCCCATCCAATAGTCCTGTCTGCATAGCAAGCCTGATAAATACTATTTCCTGACTACTAGTCTTAAAGGTTCTCTAAGCTAATGGAAGAGAGTCCATACAGCTATGTTGTTGCCTGCTGCCGTAAGGGTCCTATTACATGGCCCGACGAGGGCCGTGTAAACGAGCGCCAATCAACGAGACAGCTCATTGATCGGCGCTCGTTTGTTCCTTTCAAAAGGAGGTTTTTATGGGTGCGAGTGCTCGTTACTCCGATCGCTCATCCCCATACATTTCTATCCTGTTGGCAGCGCATCTCCCTATTTAGACAAGCAGATGTGCTGCTGACAATTATAATATTTTAGGCTGCGTAAACGATAGAATCAGCTGATGAACTATATTTGTTCATAGAAAAACATGTCTGACCTTATGACAGAACTAGGGATGCAGGGCCATTTAAAATTACTGTAGAACCCCTTTCAGCTTTACTGATCACTATAGGAGGTGTATATGTTTGCTTGCTTTTTATATGAACCTAATTGATATTACATCTGCTGTTCAGCTCTCTGTAATGAACTATTAATCATACTGTGGGACTGTAAGAGAATATTGACATAAACTCTTCTCAATATTTTATCTTCTTTATTCTCGTTCTCCACAATTCTTCTGGCAGGAGTAACTATAGCGTAATATAATTTTTTTTATTTGACATAAAGCAGAATATCTACAAGTTCAAGTTGTGGGCAGGATTTAGATTATACTCTAGGCTAGAGTCTAAATAGAAATCAATGGTTATCAAGCACAATGCTAACAGATGAGTGTGTTTCCCATTTAAATTTGTTCAACAGGTAAAACATAAGGATTTCAGGTTGATTGTTTGGCATACACATATTAGCATCCAAAACAGTGTAATGCTCAGGCTGGATTCACACGAGCGTGTGCGTTTTGCGCGCGCAAAAAACCCGGAGTTTTGCGCGTGCAAAAGCTCCATAAAAGCTCTGTGTGTCATCAGCATATGATGCGTGGCTGCGTGATTTATGACACCCATCATTATGACACTCTGTTTTTATGTTTTCATTCATAGTTTTTACTGCTGTTTCGCGAATCACGCGCGGCACACGGAAGTGCTTCCATGTGCTGTGCGTGTTTTTCACGCACCCATTGACTTCAATGGTTGCGCGATGCGCGAAAAATGCACAAATATAGGACATGTCGTAAGTTTTACACCGCGGACACACGCTGCGTGAAAATCACGGACTGTCTGAACTGCCCCATTGACTAACATAGGTCCGTCCACAACAGCTCTATGGGGTTGAGATCTGGTGACTGCGCTGGCCACTCCATTACAGACAGAATACCAGCTGCCTGCTTCTTCCCTAAATAGTTCTTGCATAATTTGGAGGTGTGCTTTGGGTCATTGTCCTGTTGTAGGATGAAATTGGCTCCAATCAAGCGCTGTCCACAGGGTATGGCATGGCGTTGCAAAATGGAGTGATAGCCTTCCTTATTCAAAATCCCTTTTACCTTGTATAAATCTCCCACTTTACCAGCACCAAATCAACCCCAGACCATCACATTACCTCCACCATGCTTGACAGATGGCGTCAGGCACTCTTCCAGCATCATTTCAGTTGTTCTGTGTCTCACAAATGTTCTTCTGTGTGATCCAAACACCTCAAACTTCGATTTGTCTGTCCATAACACTTTTTTCCAATCTTCCTCTGTCCAATGTCTGTGTGCTTTTGCCCATATTAATCTTTTCCTTTTATTAGCCAGTCTCAGATATGGCTTTTTCTTTGCCAATCTGCCCTGAAGGCCAGCACCCCGGAGTCGCCTCTTCACTGTAGACGTTGACACTGCCGTTTTGCGGGTACTATTTAATGAAGCTGCCAGTTGAGGACCTGTGAGGCATCTATTTCTCAAACTAGAGACTCTAATGTACTTGTCTTGTTGTTCAGTTGTGCACCGGGGCCTCCCACTTCTCTTTCTACTCTGGTTAGAGCCTGTGTGTGCTGTCCTCTGAAGGGAGTAGTACACACCGTTGAAGGAAATCTTCAGTTTCTTGGCAATTTCTCGCATGGAATAGCCTTCATTTCTAAGAACAAGAATAGACTGTCGAGTTTCACATGAAAGCTCTCTTTTTCTAGCCATTTTGAGAGTTTCATCGAACCCACAAATGTAATGCTCCAGATTCTCAACTAGCTCAAAGGAAGGTCAGTTTTATAGCTCCTCTAAACAGCAAAACTGTTTACAGCGGTGCTAACATAATTGCACAAGGGTTTTTTAAGTGTTTTCTAATCATCCATTAGCCTTCTAACACAGTTAGCAAACACAATGTACCATTAGAACACTGGAGTGATGGTTGCTGGAAATGGGCCTCTATACAACTATGTAGATATTGCATTAAAAAAAACAGCCGTTTGCAGCTAGAATAGTAATTTAGCACATTAACAATGTATAGAGTGTATTTTTGATTAATTTAATGTTATCCTCATTGAAAAAAACTGTGCTTTTCTTTAAAAAATAAGGAAATTTCTAAGTGACCCTAAACTTTTGAACGGTAGTGTATATATATATATATATATATATACATATATATATATATATATATATATATATATATATATATATATGTATATATGTATATATATATACAGTGCCCACCAAAAGTTCCGGAACACCCTCATAACTTTTGAACGGCTCGAGGTAGAGGGTTGACATTTGGTGGGATTTAATGGGGTCATAAAATCTACCAGTTAACACCAAAAAAAACCCACCCCCTAGCAAAATGATTTTTTTTTTCGCTGAGATATTTAACGTTAAAGTTATCATATTCATTATCTGCTACCGCCGGTGTTATCAATACCCAAAATGTACCGTGCGGAGGTCGCACGGTCAGATTTACATCTCATCGGGGTGACAGATTATTGTGAGTCCCCTTGCCTCTCACTTTTGTGTGTGTTTGTGTGTGCGCGTGCGTGTGTGTATACACAACCGGAGATAAGGACCCTGGGGTTCGTTATTCCCCCGGTATTTAACGACTCCAAACCCTCTCTGCGCTGTGTGTGTGTGTGTGTGTGTTGTCCGACCAACCAAAGCAAGACCGAGGACATGTATTATGTGTATTAGTACAAACATAACAATTAGGGTATGTGCACATGATATCGACCATTACGCCTGAAATTACAGAGCTGTTTTCAGGAGAAAACAGCTCCGTAATTGCAGATGTAATTGCTCGTCCTCGCATTTTGCGAGGCGCCATTGACGGCTGTAATTTAGAGCTGTTCTTCATTGAATTCAATGAAAAACTGATCAAATTACGTCCAAAGAAGTGTCCTGCACTTCTTTGACGAGGCAGTCATTTTAGGCATCGTCGTTTGACAGCTGTCAAACGATGACGCATAAATTACAGGTCGTCGGCACAGTATGTCGGCAAACCCATTCAAATGAATGGGCAGATGTTTGCCGACGTATTGGAGCCGTATTTTCAGGCGTAAATCGAGGCATAATACGCCTCGTTTACGCCTGAAAATAGGTCGTGTGAACCCAGCCTTACTGTATTAAATCAAATGTTCGAGCTGATGTCCTTCAACAACTTGACAGTGTCCTAAGCGAGCGTAAAACGTGTCGATAACGTTATTTTTAACATTTGGTGTGATTGAATTCGAAATGTTCACTATTCTTTCCCGCAGCTCATCTAAGTTTGAGATCCTAGTCTCAGACTTTACTTTTTAAATTCCCCAGTAAAAAAAAGTCTAATGGGGCCGGATCTGGTGATCTTGGTGGCCATTTTATCGGGCCTCTTCTACCAATCCATTGATCAGGAAAATTATCGTTCAGAAGATTGAGCTCGCAGAGAAAAATGAGCCGGAGCTCCATCCTGCTGATACCAAACATTGCGGAAAACTTTTCCCGCAATATTTTGAATAGCCGGTATCACTTGGTTTCTTAGCATTTATGTTTCCTTTAATGAAAAACGGTCCTACAATATGATTGAGCGATATTCCGGCCCAAACGTTAACCTTCTGAGAATACGGGATATGACTGTCTCTCATCCAATGTGGATTTTTGTCTGCCCAATACCTCATGTTCTGTCGATTTACAGAACCGTTTAGTTCAAACGTAGCTTCATCTGAAAAACAGGTCCAGTTGAAAATCTGATGATTATCATCAAATCGTGTCATCATTGTATTGCAAAATTCCACTCTTCTGTCATAATCATCTTCGTATAGCTTCAGTACCAGACGTATTTTATAAGGATGATAATGATGCCTCTTCAAAATTCGACGGACTGATGTGGCGCTGATATCATCTTGTTGTGCTCCACTCGAGACAGATGTATAAGGATTATCATGTACAGTGAGCAGAACATCTAAAGCTTTTTCATCATTACAAGCATGTTTGGGTCTTCCGGATCTTGGTGCGTCTTTAATTGAACCGGTTATTTCGAAACGATGATCAGTTCTTTTAACAGTTGACAATGAAATTGGATCACGGATAGGATAAGTGGCATTGAATAAATCCGCTACTTCTCGATAGGATCTTATTTTTTCTTCGCCATGCCCTCTCATCATCAATAAAGTGATCCTTTCCGTTTCGGTCAAATGCATTTTGTGATATGACAATAGAAATGTACAAAAATGAAAATTACTCTCCGAATTAGCGCTCTCTGAAATTCACAAGCGACTACCGAAATGTGTACACATGAAATCATGTTACAATCGTAGACAAGGTCCATTTTGTATCGCCGAGGCCGATTGTAATAATACGTCATTTAAAGTTTGCAAGACCAAAGAGCTTTCTAAGGATGTCAGGGACAAGATCATAGACCTGCACAAGGCTGGAATGGGCTACAAAACCATAAGTAAGACGCTGGGTGAGAAGGAGACAACTGTTGGTGCAATAGTAAGAAAATGGAAGACATACAAAATGACTGTCAATCGATATCGATCTGGGGCTCCATGCAAAATCTCACCTCGTGGGGTATCCTTGATCCTGAGGAAGGTGAGAGCTCAGCCGAAAACTACACGGGTGGAACTTGTTAATGATCTCAAGGCAGCTGGGACCACAGTCACCAAGAAAACCATTGGTAACACATTACACCGTAATGGATTCAAATCCTGCAGTGCCCGCAAGGTCCCCCTGCTCAAGAAGGCACATGTACAGGCCCGTCTGAAGTTTGCAAATGAACATCTGGATGATTCTGAGAGTGATTGGGAGAAGGTGCTGTAGTCAGATGAGACTAAAATTGAGCTCTTTGGTATTAACTCAACTCGCCGTGTTTGGAGGAAGAGAAATGCTGCCTATGACCCAAACAACACCGTCCCCACTGTCAAGCATGGAGGTGGAAACATTATGTTTTGGGGGTGTTTCTCTGCTACGGGCACAGGACTACTTCACCGCATCAATGGGAGAATGGATGGAGCCATGTACCGTCAAATCCGAGTTGCCAAGCGACAGCCTCGAAATCTTAATGATTTACAGATGATCTGCAAAGAGGAGTGGGCCAAAATTCCATTTAACATGTGTACAAACCTCATCATCAACTACAAAAAAACGTCTGACTGCTGTGCTTGCCAACAAGGGTTTTGCCACCAAGTATTAAGTCTTGTTTGCCAAAGGGATCAAATACTTATTTCTCTGTGCACAATGCAAATAAATATATATAATTTTGACTATGTGATTTTCGTTTTTTTTTATATATATAATCTATCTCTCACTGGTAAAATTAATCTAGCCTAAAAATTCTAGACTGTTCATGTCTTTGACAGTGGGCAAACTTACAAAATCAGCAAGGGATCAAATACTTATTTCCTCCGCTGTATATATATATATATATATATATATATATATATATATATATATATATATATATATATATATACTATATAGTGTACTGTCTAGAGTGACATTATTTTTGTGTACTTTCTATGGCTGCGTTATTTATATGTACTGTATATTACAGCAATCATTTTTTATTGAGTATACACCAGCAATATTTATATGTACTGTTTGGTGTTTGCTATATCACAACTGTACCTATGTGTAAAATATTTGGCAGGATTATTTGTGTACAATATGGTGGAATTTTTTACGTGATTTATTATGAGGCTACTCTGTGCGTACATGTCTGTGTATCTGTGTCTGCATGAGCACATTCATATGTCCAAGCCTATGAACTTCCATTGGCAATATCCTGCACATACCGCTCCCTCCCACTTCATTTCATTAGTTTCTGGGCCTCCACCACCCTCTTCACAGATACAATCCACTAGTGTGAGACAGATGAGGACAAAACAGAGCACTAATCAGGGAGCTGTAGTTTTCATGGCCCCGGTAGTGGCTGCAACCTGTGGGCTGTGATGACATTTTGTCCTGACACATGACTGCAGCATCAAGTGTCAACCTCCATGACCTCACTATTCTCATGTAGATTGTTTAAATTCATTTGAATGGTTAAAATTTGGAAAAAATGGTGTAAAGGATCTGCCAGGCACAGCTTCTGTGTCAACGCCCATGGGTAATCAGTCTGCACCTGTGTAAAGGATCTGCCAGGCACAGCTTCTGTATCAACGCCCATAGGTAATCAGTCTTCACCTGCTTCTATGTCTGTGAGACTGACTCCATCTTCCACCACTCAGGATGGCAGGCTTAGGAGTGGGAGAGCCTATCACAGCCTGGCCAGATGGAGCTAGCTCCCGCCCTCTGTCTATTTATACCTGCCTTTCCTGTTCCTCCTTGCTTGTGATTCTTCTCGTTTGGTTTCCTGGCCCTCCTGCAGCTTCTTGAACTATTTGTCCTTGCTTCATATTGACCCTGGCTTACTGACTACTCTCCTGCTCTGCGTTTGGTACCTCGTACACTCCTGGTTTGACTCGGCTTGTTCACTACTCTCCTGCTCTGCGTTTGGTACCTCATACACTCCTGGTTTGACTCGGCACGTTCACTACTCTTGTTGCTCACGGTGTTTCCGTGGGCAACTGTCCCATTTCCCTTAGCTTCTGTGTTCCCTTGTCTGTTTGTCTATCATGCACTTATTGAGCGTAGGGACCGTCGCCCAGTTGTACCCCGTCGCCTAGGGCGGGTCGTTGCAAGTAGGCAGGGACTGAGTGGCGGGTAGATTAGGGCTCACTTGTCTGTTTCCCTACCCCGGTCATTACATAATCACAAGCCCATATACCTAGTCTACCCTGGTCCCTGACACTACTATGGACCCCCTTGAGACCCTGGCTCAGCAAATGCAGGGCCTCTCCCTACAGGTCCAGGCCCTGGCTCAGAGGGACAACCAGCCTGATGCTACCCTGGTAGTGCCCCTCAACTCACCTCTGGAACCCCACCTCAAGTTGCCTGACCGGTTCTCAGGGGACCGGAAGACTTTTTTCTCCTTTCGGGAGAGTTGTAGGCTCTATTTTCGCTTAAAGCCCCACTCCTCTGGTTCTGAGAGCCAGGGGGTGGGTATAATTATGTCCCGGCTCCAGGACGGGCCCCAAGAATGGGCATTCTCCTTGGCTCCTGACGCCCCTGAACTTTCCTCCGTTGATCTTTTCTTTTCTGCTCTCGGGCTCATTTATGACGAGACTGACAAGACTGCCTTTGCCGAGAGTCAGCTGGTGACCTTACGTCAGGGTAAGAGACCTGTTGAGGAGTATTGTTCTGACTTTAGGAAGTGGTGCGTAGCTTCTCGGTGGAATGACCCTGCCTTAAGGTGCCAGTTTAGATTGGGTCTGTCGAACGCCCTGAAAGACCTGCTAGTTAGCTATCCCTCTTCTGACTCCCTAGATCAGGTTATGGCTTTAGCGGTACGACTTGACCGACGTCTCAGGGAACGACGACTTGAACGTGTTTGTGTTTTCCCCTCTGACTCCCCCATGATGCCTCCCGAGGTTCCGTTGCTTCGTTCTTCCACGGAAGACTCGGAGGTACCTATGCAACTCGGGGCCTCCGTGTCCCCCCAACAATGTAGAGAGTTCCGCAGGAAGAATAGTCTCTGCTTCTATTGTGGGGATGACAAGCATCAAGTGAACAACTGTCCTAGGCGTAAGAATAAGCAGCCGGAATAATTCCGCGCCTAAGTGATCATCGGGGAGGTCACTTGGGCGCACAGGTATTTCCTGTAAATATGAAACGTAATAAAATCTTGCTTCCCTTTCAGGTCTATTTTGGTGGTAGGTCTGCTACCGGCAGTGGATTTGTGGATTCTGGGTCTTCTGCTAATATCATGTCTGTGGAATTTGCTATGTCTCTAGCTATGCCTTTGATTGATTTGCCTAAACCTGTCCCGGTAGTGGGTATCAACTCCACTCCTCTTGCTAATGGTTATTTTACACAGCATACCCCTGTTTTTGAACTCCTTGTTGGCTCCATGCATTTGGAGCAGTGCTCTGTACTGTTGATGCAGGGATTATCGTCTGATTTGGTTTTAGGCCTTCCCTGGTTGCAGTTGCATAATCCCACGTTTGACTGGAATACTGGGGATCTTACCAAATGGGGTAATGAATGCTTGACGTCATGTTTTTCTGTTAATTCTATTTCTCCCCCTGAGGAGGTGAACACGCTACCTGAGTTTGTTCAGGACTTCGCTGATGTTTTCTCTAGGGAGGCCTCCGAAGTGTTACCTCCTCATAGAGAATACGATTGCGCTATCGATTTGGTACCAGGAGCTAAGCTCCCTAAAGGTAGGATATTTCATCTCTCTTGTCCCGAACGTGAAGCCATGAGAGAGTATATCCAGGAATGCCTGGCCAAGGGTTACATTCGCCCCTCTACTTCTCCGGTAGGTGCTGGCTTCTTCTTCGTAGGGAAGAAGGATGGTGGTCTTAGGCCATGCATTGACTACCGTAACTTGAATAAGGTCACTGTAAGGAACCAGTATCCCCTTCCTTTGATTCCTAATCTCTTTAATCAGGTTCAGGGGGCCCAATGGTTCTCTAAGTTTGATCTACGGGGGGCGTATAACCTTATCCGCATCAAAGAGGGGGATGAGTGGAAGACTGCGGTTAACACGCCCGAAGGTCATTTCGAATACCTCGTCATGCCCTTTGGGTTGTGTAATGCTCCCGCGGTCTTCCAGAAATTCATAAATGAGATTTTAAGAGACTACCTGGGGGTATTTCTTGTAGTGTACCTTGATGACATACTTGTGTTTTCCAAGGACTGGTCCTCCCACATTGAGCATGTCAGGAAGGTGCTCCAGGTCCTTCGGGAAAACAAACTGTTTGCGAAGACCGAAAAATGTGTGTTTGGGGTGCAGGAGATACCATTTTTGGGTCAAATCCTAACTCCTCATGAATTCCGCATGGCCCCCGCCAAGGTCCAGGCTGTGGCGGAATGGGTCCAACCTGCCTCCCTGAAGGCGTTACAGTGCTTCCTGGGGTTCGCTAATTATTACAGGAGATTTATTGCTAACTTCTCGGTCATCGCTAAGCCTCTTACGGATCTCACTCGCAAAGGTGCTGATCTTCTCCACTGGCCTCCTGAGGCTGTCCCGGCTTTTGGGGTCCTTAAGAAGTGCTTTATCTCGGCCCCGGTGCTGGTTCAGCCCAACCAAATGGAGCAATTTATCGTGGAGGTTGACGCGTCCGAGTTGGGAGTGGGGGCTGTCTTGTCCCAGGGTACCAGGTCCCTCACCCATCTCCGTCCCTGTGCCTACTTCTCCAGGAAGTTTTCGCCCACTGAGAGTAACTATGATATTGGCAACCGCGAACTTTTAGCCATTAAATGGGCATTTGAAGAGTGGCGCCACTTCCTGGAGCGGGCTAGGCACCAGGTAACGGTCCTTACCGACCACAAGAACCTGGTTTTCCTAGAATCTGCAGGAGGCTAAACCCGAGACAAGCTCGATGGGCGTTATTTTTTACCAGATTCAACTTTTTGGTTACCTATAGGGCTGGATCTAAAAATATTAAGGCTGATGCACTGTCGCGTAGCTTCATGGCCAGCCCTCCTTCAGAGGAAGATCCTGCTTGTATTTTGCCTCCAGGTATAATCATTTCCTCTATTGATTTTGATTTAGTCTCTGAAATTGCGGCTGATCAAGGTTCAGCTCCCGGGAACCTTCCTGAGAACAAGCTGTTTGGTCCCCTGCAATTCCGGCTAAGGGTACTTAGCGAAAATCATGACTCCGCACTATCTGGTCATCCAGGCATCCTGGGTACCAAGCACCTCATTGCCAGAAACTATTGGTGGCCTGGGTTGCCTAAAGACGTTAAGGCCTACGTCGCCGCTTGTGAAGTTTATGCTAGGTCCAAGACTCCCAGGTCCCGACCAGCGGGCTTACTACGTTCTTTGCCCATTCCCCAGAGACCTTGGACCCATATCTCCATGGATTTTATCACCGATTTGCCTCCATCTCAAGGCAAGTCGGTGGTGTGGGTTGTAGTAGACTGCTTCATTAAGATGTGCCACTTTGTGCCCCTCAAGAAACTACCCAATGCTAAGACGTTAGCTACCTTGTTTGTCAAACACATCCTGCGTCTCCATGGGGTCCCGGTCAATATTGTTTCTGACAGAGGGGTACAATTTGTTTCATTGTTTTGGAGAGCCTTCTGTAAAAAGTTGGAGATTGATCTGTCCTTCTCCTCTGCCTTCCATCCTGAAACTAATGGCCAAACTGAGAGGACTAATCAGTCTCTACAACAATATTTAAGGTGTTTTATCTCTGACTGTCAATATGATTGGGTCTCCTTCATTTCCCTCGCTGAATTTTCCCTTAATAACCGGGTCAGTAACTCGTCAGGGGTCTCCCCCTTTTTCTGTAATTTTGGGTTTAATCCATAGTTCTCCTCCGTTTCACCTGGTAGTTCCAACAATCCCGAGGTAGAGGTCGTTCATCGGGAACTGTGCACAGTCTGGGCCCAGGTTCAGAAGAACCTAGAGGCGTCCCAGAGCATACAAAAAACTCAGGCAGATAGAAGACGTTCTGCTAACCCCTTGTTTATGGTCGGGGATCTGGTATGGCTATCGTCAAAAAATTTGCGCCTTAAAGTCCCGTCCAAGAAGTTTGCTCCCCAGTTTATAGGGCCGTACAAGGTCATTGAAGTCCTCAATCCTGTCTCCTTCCGACTGGAGTTGCCCCCATCTTTTCGAGTACACGACGTGTTTCATGCCTCCCTCCTTAAACGTTGCTCCCCGTCCTTGGCTCCCTCGAGGAGACCTCCGGTCCCTGTTCTCGCCCCT
Organism: Rhinoderma darwinii; assembly: GCF_050947455.1. Taxonomy (NCBI): domain Eukaryota; kingdom Metazoa; phylum Chordata; class Amphibia; order Anura; family Rhinodermatidae; genus Rhinoderma; species Rhinoderma darwinii. Next base: position 380,670,060 of record NC_134688.1, on the reverse strand, counting down.
GAGGGGGTAGAATTCGAGGTGGCCAAGATTGTGGACAGCAAGATGGTCCAAGGATCCCTCCAGTACCTGGTCCATTGGAGAGGATACAGGCCTGAGGAGAGGACTTGCGTACCCGCCCGGGATGTTCACGCTGGGGTATTGGTCAGGAGATTCCACCTTCGTTTCCCCAATAAACCAGGTCCACCTAGAAAGGGTCCGGTGGCCCCTCATAAAAGGGGGGGTACTGTAAAGGATCTGCCCGGCACAGCTTCTGTGTCAACGCCCATGGGTAATCAGTCTGCACCTGCTTCTATGTGAGACTGACTCCATCTTCCACCACTCAGGATGGCAGGCTTAGGAGTGGGAGAGCCTATCACAGCCTGGCCAGACGGAGCTAGCTCCCACCCTCTGTCTATTTATACCTGCCTTTCCTGTTCCTCCTTGCTTGTGATTCTTCTCTGTTGGTTTCCTGGCCCTGCTGCAGCTTCTTGAACTATTTGTCCCTGTTTCATATTGACCCTGGCTTACTGACTACTCTCCTGCTCTGCGTTTGGTACCTCGTACACTCCTGGTTTGACTCGGCTTGTTCACTACTCTCCTGCTCTGCGTTTGGTACCTTGTACACTCCTGGTTTGACTCGGCTCGTTCACCACTCTTGTTGCTCACGGTGTTGCCGTGGGCAACTGCCCAATTTCCCTTAGCTTCTGTGTACCCTTGTCTGTTTGTCTGTCGTGCACTTATTGAGCGTAGGGACCGTCGCCCAGTTGTACCCCGTCGCCTAGGGCGGGTCGTTGCAAGTAGGCAGGGACTGAGTGGCGGGTAGATTAGGGCTCACTTGTCTGTTTCCCTACCCCCATCATTACATATGGGTGTTCTAATAAGCCCTGCCTCTGACATGCACTGCTCCAACCCATCTGACTACATGGAAACTATGTTGTATATGTTGAAAACTATGTACAGTGCTCAAATAATACTAACTTACTATATAACCCGATAACTTACCCATTCTAACAGTAGTTTGATAACAGTACAATACAATTTCTAAATAAAACTGCTATACATCTGTGGAGCCCCCTTAAGCAGGGACAGCCATTGCGCACTGTGCACCCGCAAAGGTCCCACACCTCCAAGGCTTATTCTATGCTTATTCATCCTTTGATTAAAGCAGGGATCTTAAAATCTGACATACTAAATCCTCGCAGACATCAAAGCACAATTAGGCTGCCCCATAGCCGCCATGTATGCATATGTCCTAAGGGCCAGAGTTGGGGGATCTCCCTTCAGTTCCATCAACAACAGGAGTGGATCACAAAACTTTTTTGGGGATGTTTTTCCGTGTTCTTAAATACTTTCTCCTTTTTGGTGACAAAAATAGAGAGCACAGATCTTACTAACCTTCAAAAACTAAGCACATTGACTTCACACTGACACCTATTTTTCTAGGACAAAAATATAAAATAAAATCTGTATTGTTTAATAGTAAATAGGACAAAAGACTCTGAAAAAGGGTATAACAGAGTGCAGAGGTCATTTTAAATGCAATTACGAGCAGACTCCTGCATGTTCTTCTCAAAATACATTATGCAGCCTTCAACATCAGTGTCTAATATGAGATGGAGTTTGTCTGCTGCCTCTGTACTAGAAGAACTCAACCTTGAACACAGTAATCCTGGATTTTATGTGAATAAGATGACCAGTTCTGCCCGTCTAGATCAGGGTGACCTAAAGACATTTATTTTCTATAAAAAATAGGATGGTTTTACAGGACTATATAAATAAAGCAAAAAGGCTGGGCACATCTACCACTAACTTAAAAAATTCATAGACGTAATGATTATTTGGCCAATATAACTAATAAAAATTACTGCTAGGGATTATTGTCACATATGTGATGACAAAACGAATGGTTCCAATTAGTGGAAATCTGCGTCAGTGGGTGGAGCATAATTTTGATGTACTTCAAAATAGTAGTTATTGCAACAAATGTGTTCATACACCTAATATAACCAAAGTAATATTTTAAGAATATTTGCAATGATAAAAATGATTCCTATTCACATTACAGCAGCCTGAAGGGAAGGGGGTTGTACACAGCAGGTCAAAGTATAGAGCAGGCATCTCAAACACATGGCCAGCGGGCTGCATGCGACCCCTGTGGCTGTCATATGCGGGCCGCAGGGCACCGAAGATCCCTCGGGATAGGAGAGAGCAGGCCGAAGGAGGTGCAAGCCGGAGCTCCTTCATGATGTCATGAAGGAGCGCAGTCCCTTTCCCAAGCTGCTGGATTGTTGGTAGTAGGTGAGTAATGGCCATACAGCCCCCTGTAGATAGTGCAGCCCCCCTGTAGATAGCTCCTTTGGGGCTCCCTCTAGGTGTTAAATCCCCAACCAGCTCTGGCCGGGGATTCCTCTGCTGGAGGAGCCCCTGTAGTCACTGTCCATGTGTAGAAAGTGACTTCAAGCGCGTGTGTGTGTGTGTGTGTGTGTGTGTGTGTGTGTGTGTGTGTGTATGTATGGGTGTGTGTGTGTGTGTGTGTGTGTCACTATCTACATGTGGGTGTGTGTGTGTTCATATCTACAGAGGGCATTGTGGCATTATCTTCAGAGGGCATTGCAGAATTATGTACAGAGGACAGTGTGGCATTATCTACAGAGGTAACTGTGGCATTATCTATAAAGTGTGGCAATATATACAGAGGGCAATGTGGCATTAACTACAGAGGGCATTGTGGCATTATCTACAGATGGCACTGTGGCATTACCTACAGAGGGCACTGTGGCATTATCTACAGAGGGCACTGTGGCATTATCTATGGGGGGTGTGAAACCATCTACAGATGGCACTGTGGCATTATCTACAGAGGGCACTGTGGCATTATCTACAGAGGGCACTGTGGCATTATCTACAGAGGGCACTGTGGCATTATCTATGGGGGGTGGCACCATCTACAGAGGGCATTGTGGCATTATCTACAGAGGGCACTATGTCATTATCTACAGAGCGCACTGTGGCACCATCTACAGAGGGCACTGTGGCATTATCTACAGAGGGCACCGTGGCATTATCTATGGGGGTGTGAAACCATCTACAGAGGGCACTGTGGCATTATCTACAAAGGGCACTGTAGCAATATTTACAGAGGGCACAGTGGCATTATCTACAGAAGGCACTGTGTCACTATCTAAAAAGGTCAAACAATGGAATATCACAGCACCAGATATATGATTATATGGGTGAAAGTCTCAACAGAACCTGATCCAAAGTCCTTTGATGTAATCCAAATAGAGAGACGAGACAGCACATCCAAAAAAAGGGGGAATTTATTCACCCAAATATGCAACATTTCAATCCAATAAGACCTTTCTCAAGCATGCTTTTTTGGATGTGCTGTCTCGTCTCTCTATTTGGATTACTATCTAAAAAGGGGCTGCCCAATCTTGACATTCTTGTGTCTGCCAAATGCTGCTAACTGAGCAGCCAGACTGCATTTAGAGACACTTAAAGAAGCTCTGTCACCACATTATAAGTGCCCTATCTCCTACATAAGGAGATCGGCGCTGTAATGTAGGTGACAGCAGTGGTTTTTATTTAGAAAAACAATCTATTTTTACCACTTTATGAGCGATTTTTAGTTTTATGCTAATTAGTTTCTTAATGCCCAAGTGGGCGTGTTTTTACTTTAGACCAAGTGGGCGTTGTGCAGAGGATTGTATGACGCTGACCAATCAGCGTCATACACTTCTCTCCATTGATTTACACTGCACTAGCGATATATCTATATCGTTATGTGCAGCAACATACACACACTATAACATTACTGCAGTGTCCTCATAATGAATATACATTACCTCCAGCCAGGACGTGATGTGCTTTCAGAATCCTCACACTTCTGAATCTTTTCTGCGAGATTTCCAGCAAGGCAAACGTAATCTTGCGAGATTACGATGTAAACGAGATTATGTTTGCCTTGCTGGAAATCTCACAGAAAAGCTTCAGACGTGTCAGGACTCGGAATACACATCACGTCCTGGCTGGAGGTAATGTATATTCATTATCAGGACACTGCAGTAATGTTATAGTGTGTGTATGTAGCTGCACATAACGATATAGCTATATCACTATCTGCAGTGTAAATGAATAGAAAGAAGTATATGACGCTGATTGGTCAGCGTTATACACTCCTCTGTACAACGCCCACTTGGCCTAAAGTAAAAACACGCCCACTTGGGCATTAAGAAACTAATTAGCATAAAGCTAAAAATCGCTCATAAAGTGGTAAAAATAGATCGTTTTTCTAAATAAAAAGCACTGCTGTCACCTACATTATAGCGCCTATCTCCTTATGTAGGAGATAGAGCACTTATAAGGGCATGCCCCCACGTGGCGGATTTCCTCCGCAACTGTCCGCATCAATGCCGCACCTAATCCGGGTTGCGGATTACGGCTGCGGATCTGCCCAAAATGTGCAGTAAATTGATGCGGACTAGCTGCTGCGGACTGCGGTGAAAGTGCTTCCCTTCTCTATATCAGTGCAGGATAGAGAGAAGGGACAGCACTTTCCCTAGTGAAAGTAAAAGAATTTCATACTTACCGGCCGTTGTCTTGGTGACGCGTCCCTCTTTCGGCATCCAGCCCGACCTCCCTGGATGACGCGGCAGTCCATGTGACCGCTGCAGCCTGTGATTGGCTGCAGCTGTCACTTAGACTGAAACGTCATCCTGGGAAGCCGGACTGGAGACAGAAGCAGGGAGTTCTCGGTAAGTATGAACTTCTATTTTTTTTACAGGTTGCTGTATATTGGGATCGGTAGTCACTGTCCAGGGTGCAGAAACAGTTACTGCCGATCGCTTAACTCTTTCAGTACCCTGGACAGTGACTATTTACTGACGTCTCCTAGCAACGCTCCCGTAATTCCGGGAGCCCCATTGACTTCCTCAGTCTGGCTGTAGACCTAGAAATACATAGGTCCAGCCAGAATGAAGAAATGTCATGTTAAAAAAGCAAGACGCATCCGCAGCACACATAACATGTGCATGACAGCTGCAGACTTCATTGCGGAATTTAGAATCTCCATTGAAGTCAATGGAGAAATTCCGCCATGAGTCCGCAACCAGTCCGCCACTGCTCCGCAACAGACAGAGCATGCTGCGGACACCAAATTCCGCTCCGCAGCCTATGCTCCGCAGCGGAATTTTACGCATCGTCTAAATTTAAGTGGAAGTCAATGGAGAAACGGCTCCGCTGCGGATTAACGCTGCGGAGTGTCCGCAGCGGAATTCAAGTGAAATTCCGCCACGTGTGAACCCAGCCTAATGTGGTGACAGAGTCTCTTTAAACTGGAAAACCGGATTGTTAATATAAGCACATTTAGTAAACTCACAAATTTCCGGTAAGTTTAAACCTAGCTGTATGATTATAGTAATGTAGTATTGTTATAGTAATGTAGTATTATTATCGTAATGTAGTAATGTAGTATTTTTATAGTAATGTAGTATTATAGTAATGTAGTATTGTTATAGTAATGTAGTATTATAGTACTGTAGAATTATTATAGTAATGTAGAATTGTTATAGTAATGTAGTAGTATTATAGTAATGTGGTATTATTATAGTAATGTAATATTGTTATAGTAATGTAGTATTATAGTAATGTAGTATTATTATAGTAATGTAGTATTTTTTATAGCAATGTAGTATTGTTATAGTAATGTAGTATTATTATATGAATGTAGTATTATTATAGTAATTTAGTATTATTATAGTAATGTAGTATTATTATATTACTGTAGTATTATATTAATGTAGTATTGTTATAGTATGTAGTATTATTATAGTAATGTAGTATTGTTATAGCAAGGTAGTATTATAGTAACGTAGTATTGTTGTAAACATGTAGTATTATTATGGTAATTTAGTATGGTTATAATAATGTAGTATTATAGTAATGTAGTATTGTTATAGTAATATAGTATTATTGTAGTAATATAGTAGTATTATAGTAATGTAGTATTATTATAGTAATGTAGTAATGTTATAGTAATGTAGTATTATAGTAATGTAGTATTATTATAGTAATGTAGTATTGTTATAGTAATGTAGTATTATAGTAATGTAGTATTGTTGTAGTAATGTAGTATTATTATGGTAATGTAGTATTGTTATAGTAATGTGGTATTATAGTAATGTAGTATTATTATAGTAATGTAGTATTATTATAGTAATGTGGTATTATTATAGTAATGTAGTATTGTTATAGTAATGTAGTATTATAGTAATGTAGTACTGTTATAGTAATGTAGTATTATTATAGTAATGTAGTATTGTTATAGTAATGTAGTATTATAGTAATGTAGTACTGTTATAGTAATGTAGTATTATTATAGTAATGTAGTATTGTTGTAGTAATGTAGTATTATTATGGTAATGTGGTATTATTATAGTAATGTAGTAGTATTATAGTAATGTAGTAGAAATATAGTAATGCAGTACTGTTATAGTAATGTAGTATTATTATAGTAATGTAGTGCTGTTATAGTAATGTGGTATTATTATAGTAATGTAGTATTGTTATAGTAATATAGTATTATAGTAATGTAGTACTGTTATAGTAATGTAGTATTATTATAGTAATGTAGTATTATAGTAATGTAGTATTATTATAGTAATGTAGTATTTTTATAGCAATGTAGTATTGTTATAGTAATGTAGTATTATTATATTAATGTAGTATTATTATAGTAATTTAGTATTATTATAGTAATGTAGTATTATTATATTACTGTAGCATTATAGTAATGTAGTATTGTTATAGTATGTAGTATTATTATAGTAATGTAGTATTGTTATAGTAAGGTAGTATTATAGTAACGTAGTATTGTTGTAAACATGTAGTATTATTATGGTAATTTAGTATGGTTATAGTAATGTAGTATTATTATAATAATGTAGTATTATAGTAATGTAGTATTGTTATAGTAATATAGTATTATTGTAGTAATATAGTATTGTTATAGTAATGTAGTATTATTATAGTAATGTAGTATTGTTATAGTAATGTAGTATTATAGTAATGTAGTATTATTATAGTAATGTAGTATTGTTATAGTAATGTAGTATTATAGTAATGTAGTATTGTTGTAGTAATGTAGTATTATTATGGTAATTAGTATTGTTATAGTAATGTAGTATTATAGTAATGTAGTATTATTATAGTAATGTGGTATTATTATAGTAATGTACTATTGTTATAGTAATGTAGTATTATAGTAATGTAGTATTATTATAGTAATGTAGTACTGTTATAGTAATGTAGTATTATTATAGTAATGTAGTATTGTTATAGTAATGTAGTATTATAGTAATGTAGTAGTTATAGTAATGTAGTATTATTATAGTAATGTAGTATTGTTGTAGTAGTAATGTAGTATTATTATGGTAATGTGGTATTATTATAGTAATGTAGTAGTATTATAGTAATGTAGTAGTAATATAGTAATGTAGTACGGTTATAGTAATGTAGTATTATTATAGTAATGTAGTACTGTTATAGTAATGTGGTATTATTGTAGTAATGTAGTATTGTTATAGTAATATAGTATTATAGTAATGTAGTACTGTTATAGTAATGTACTATTATTATAGTAATGTAGTATTATAGTACTGTAGTACTGTTATAGTAATGTAGTATTATTATAGTAATATAGTATTGTTGTAGTAATGTAGTATTATTATGGTAATGTGGTATTATTATAGTAATGTAGTATTATTATAGTAATGTAGTATTGTTATAGTAATGTGGTATTATTATAGTAATGTAGTACTGTTATAGTAATGTGGTATTATTATAGTAATGTAGTATTGTTATAGTAAAGTAGTATTATAGTAGTATTGTCATAGTAGTTTAAATAACTAATTGATTAACAGTAATTTTGAATTGCATCAAATTTGAACGTAATGCGGCCCGTCAACCTCACATTTTTTCTATGTGCGACCCATTTACCCGGCCTGGTATAAAGAATCTCGAAAGCCTGTGTGCTCTCCTCCCCAAAATACATTATGATGCTAACAGCTGTATGATCTGCCTTCCCTAAACACTTGAAAACCCTTCCCCTCTCCACTCTCTGATCTGCTGTGTACAGCCTCCTCCTCCTCTTTTGATTTACTATTCATCTATTCATAACAATAGGTATACTTTACTTTATTAGGTTTTTAGCTGTTATTTCCTAAGATGAGATTGCTGTATGTTACACAGAATACAACATGCACAATATGCTTTTTTACGCAATATTTACCTTGTTAGTGAAACTATATTAACCATATCATATTCACAGTTGCTATTAGTAAGGGTAGTCATGGAAATGTAGCTAGTGAACCGATACAGTACAATATGTCCACACTAGTTTATTCAGCATTCATTTAAGAGACTGTTCATTAAGACACAAGATGTTCCCATCAACATCCCTCAAGAAGGGGTCCTATGATATTTTGTAACCTGTGTTTTTCGTCAGCATTATGTCTATAAATAATATATGGTGTCCACATGGTTTTAGAGGTTACAGCAGTTGAATATTATTTTTGTGTGTTTTATGCAGTTATGACTATTAATATTGGATTAAGAAATGTGGTTGAATTTCTGGATCAGTTTTATGAAAAAAGAAGATTGTTAGTTATATCCACACCTACTGCGGCTGATTTTTACTACAGGTTACAAGTGGGAACGCTTCAGGTACAGAGAAATGAATGCAATTATGTTGTTGCTCACGGATCGTAAGGGTAAATTGCATTATCAGTAATAATCTAATGTATCATCCAGTATCGGAATCTTTCCTTTCAGTGATTTTCAATCCTATTACCATGGGGGAACCACTGAAAATGGTTTCATCTCCGTTGAAGCCCTCTCTTATTCTGACCTCAAAGAAGCTATCTGTAGGGTGGGTAAAGCATTCTAAAATAATTTAGTCAAAATTTGTTGACTGCTTTGCTTGGCCCAATGCACACTTTTATCTGCGAATAAAGTGGATCTGAGGTTAGAAGAAGGGCTTAGTAAAATAAAAGCACAGTATGTTGCCTTGTAGACTTATTAGGCCTCATGCATAAAAAGTGTTCTAACAAAAAAATGGCAGTTCCCGGTAGCAACCACCCAGATTCCTGCTTTATACTTTTCAAAAGAGTCAATGTAAGCTGTGATCTAGCTGCTATGGGCACATTTTTTGCTAGAATAGTTTTTGTGTATGATGTCGATTGCGGTGGATTTATCAAAAAGTGAAGCCACAAATCAGATTTAAGGTGATCTTTTTCTGATGCGCTTTAGAAAATTAAATAACCAACCTGATTGGTTGCTATGGACAAGTGCACCACTTCTCCCCCAAGATGCACCGGAATTATGCATGGTGTGCCGAATCTAATATATGTTTTACACCTTTTAAAACCACATCTACAATTTTGAAAAGAGTCTAGAAAAAGCAATATTTTTTTGCCACAAAATATTGGTGTAAAAATATGCCATCCAGGTGGCGTAAAGAAGAGAAACATATCTAACATTCCTAGCTTGTAGTGACAAATTTATCATGCTACTTGCGCCATTTATAGAAATGTGGCACAATTTTCAGGGTTTTAGATTTGTACATCCTCCTACATCACAAATCCAAAAATATACCTGATGTAAAAAATACCACCAAGTGAACAACAAAAATAATATTAATAAAATATGTAAATCTTTTTTATCCCATACGGGAGAAATTACCCACAAAAAACATACATTTAAAATACAAAGAACTAAAAACACCCCGGATGGGAATGTGCACCAAGTCCCATGGAAATGACCATATGTTATAACAAGATGACAGCATAAGACATACTAGTAAAATAACCAGAAGATCCAATATCTAGAATGATCAACTTTAAACGGCAAGATATGACTCAATATTTATGCAAAAGTACATCAAAGTCTATCAAAGTCTAAATAGATCGTCATTTACCTGAAGTGGACATGGTGAAAGGAACACACTCCGATCCGAGGACCACCTCGACGCGCGTTTCGCTTCCTTCGTCAGGACGAAAGTTGATCATTCTAGATATTGGATCTTCTGGTTATTTTACTAGTATGTCTTATGCTGTCATCTTGTTATAACATATGGTCATTTCCATGGGACTTGGTGCACATTCCCATCCGGGGTGTTTTTAGTTCTTTATATTTTAAATGTATGTTTTTTTGTGGGTAATTTCTCCCGTATGGGATAATAAAGATTTACATATTTTATTAATATTATTTTTGTTGTTCACTTGGTGGTATTTTTTACATCAGGTATATTTTTGGATTTCTGATAATCATTGTCATTCCTGATGGTTTGATATATGCTCTAAGTACAATTTCTGTTGATATCCTCCTACATCACTACTGATAAATTTCCCCCTATATGTTTGTCACTTTAGGCTTTTGCACTAGTAAGCTTTCTTTTGTGGAATATTGTTTCTATGTTTATTATTTCTTTACTTTCTTCTTCTAGCAAGCTCAATGTGGCTTAGACTTGAGACATGTGACAATCATTGAATTATTTGGTGTGTATCCAACTTACATCGGAAGAATAGGACGTAGGCTGCTCCCTCCAGCTTTAGGACTACAACTGAGGTATGCAGAATTCGGACCATGTCTATACGGCCCATGAACTTGACATACTGAATCAGAAACAAATAAGCAATAATTCAGTCCAGGGCATTTTTTAAGAAACTTTAGTAAAAAAGTTGCAGAATCAAAGTAACAACATGTAAGAAAAGCCGATTTTGTAACAGTGACAAGGCTTTATACAAGACTCTAAGTGACGATTTATCTTGGTTACATGCACCGCAATTGTTTGCTAAGGGGCAATTTGTCCTCAATTGTTTCTGCAATTATGAAACAAATTACTTTTTGTATATCTTTTACTCAAAAAGTTATAGAAAATGATAATAAAATATTGTAGCATTAATAGCAGCAATTTTTCTCATTATATTGCTAATTCTCCTTGATTTCAACCCTCCAATTAATTAATGTTCTAACTCATCCTTATTAATTTGTTATTCCTCTGATTTGGTTTCCTCTTTTTTATGATTATGTGTTTTACTGATGTTCCCAAAATATTTATTATTTAATTACTGAAATAGCTGAGAGTAAAACTACCAAGAGTATCTGGTTGGAAATAAGCTTTCTAGATGGCTGTAAATTATTGATGTTGTTTAAATTATTTAAAATTGTAATATTTTAATGAGATCAACTAAAAATTTTGTGCACTTGATGTTTATGTTACCCTTCTGGATACATTTTGTTTTTTGCTTTTCTTTTGATTATTTGAATCTCTTTGTATTTCTTTTCTTTTCAAATCTCTCTGTATTGAGGTTTTCATGGACGGTACAAACTAACAGATATGTACTAGAATGAAAAGGTATTAATATTAGATTATGTTGGTGAATGCTGAGCGCATCTTTACAAATAAAACTCAACTGTGAACAGAATGTAGGGCCTACAAAATTGTGTTAAAATATGAACTAAACAACGATCTGTGGCTGCTTCAGCCATGCATAATTACAGCCAAATTTAGTGAAATCCCTGAGTGAATCTAGAAATGTTTTATTAGAAACTGAATGGTCGAACCCCCAATATCAGAACCTCTGAGCTTATGTCCTTGTTATTACTTAACATCACTGACATATCCTCCACAGCCATCATATGGGCCACCCATAAAGTGACTATCCGGTAGAAATGGGTCCAATACATATGGCCATAAAAAGTTAAAACAGTATAGGGAAACCATTAACAGTGAGGAACAAACCCCCCTTGAAACTATTCCTAGGAACACAAAAGCCAGCGATCTCTGACATGAGTTAGGCTGGGTTCACACGAGCACATTAACGTCCTTAATGGATGGACGTATTTTGGCCGGAAGTCCCGGACCGAACTCAGTGCAGGGAGCCGGGCTCCTAGCATCGTAGTTATGTACGACGCTAGGAGTCCCTGCCTCTCCGTGGAACTACTGTCCCGTACTGAAAACATGATTACAGTACGGGACAGTTGTCCTGCAGAGAGGCAGGGACTTCTAGCATCGTACATAACTATGATGCTAGGAGCCCGGCTCCCTGCACTGAGTTCGGTCCGGGACTTCCGGCCGAAATACGTCCGTCCATTACGGACGTTAATGTGCTCGTGTGAACCCAGCCTTAGAGTGCATATTGAACTGAACCTGGCTTTAACAATATGGGCAGATTATTTTTTTTTATCCAATTACAAATTCATTTTCACAGGGAATAAGCTAGGTACGCTGCTTGTGCCACAGGGACCTTAATTGTGTACCCACATAGTATGATAACATTCAGGCAGATTCCCTCTTAGCTCACGTTTCTCTTCTGAATTCAAGACAAATTGCATTAAGACTTCTTGAAGAAGGAGATCTCTGAATATAAGGGCCCTTTTACACGGGCCAATTATCAGGCAAACGAACGTTCACAGAATGCTCGGTCACGATCATTGCCCTGTGTAAACAGGGCAACGATCAGCCGATGAATGAGCAAACCCTCGTTCATCGGATGATTGTATCGTTTTAAATGCCGAATATATTATCAGTGTAAACAGGGAGACGCGATGCCGACATGATAGAGATGTATGGGTACGAGCGATCGTAGTTTCGAGCGCTTATTCCCATACATAGCACCTTGTGAAAGGAGCAAATGAGCACCGTTCAACAAGCTGCTTAGTTGAACGGTGCTCATTTACATGGCCCACGTAGGGCAGTGTAAGACCACCTTAAGTCCTCCAAGCCATAAAATTGTCAAGACCTTCTTTGACACCAGTTCTGGATAGATTTCGGGCATTGTACCAGGGGCGTAACTAGGAAAGACTGGGCCCCATAGCAAACTTTTGACTGGGGCCCCCCCTCCCCTGGGTGTCACACAACCCCCCCTTGTAGATAGTGCCTTTTTTACAAACCCCCCCTTTTGATAACGCCATACAGCACCCCTGTAGATAACGCCATACAGCCCCCTTTGTAGATATCTACAGAGGGGGCTGTATGGCGCTATCTACAGAGGGGGCTGTATGGCGTTATCTACGAGGGGGCTGTATGGCGTTATCTACGGGGGGCTGTATGGCGTTATCTACGGGGGGCTGTATGGCGTTATCTACGGGGGGCTGTATGGCGTTATCTACGGGGGGGCTGTATGGCGTTATCTACGGGGGACTGTATGGCGTTATCTACGGGGGACTGTATGGCGTTCCCTACAGGGGGGGACTGTATGGCGTTCCCTACAGGGGGGGACTGTATGGCGTTCCCTACAGGGGGGGCTGTATAGCACTATCTACAGGGGGGGGCTGTATGGCGCTATCTACAGGGGGGCTTTATGGCGCTATCTACAGGGGGACTGTATGGCGCTATCTACAGGGGGAACTGTATGGTGCTATCTACAGGGGGGCTGTATGGCGCTATCTACAGGGGGAACTGTATGGCGCTATCTACAGAGGGGGCTGTATGGCGTTATCTAGAGGGGGGACTGTATGGCGTTATCTACGGGGGGGGGCTGTATGGCGTTCCCTACAGAGGGGGCTGTCTGGCGTTCCCTACAGAGGGGGCTGTCTGGCGTTATCTACAGGGGGGACTGTATGGCGTTGCCTACAGAGAGTCTGTATGGCGTTCCCTACAGGGGGGGTCTGTAGGGAACGCCATACAGCCCCCACTGTAGGGAACGCCATACAGCCCCTCCCCTGTAGGGAATGCCATACAGCGTCATCGTCCCCCCTGTAGGGAACGCCATACAGTGTCGTCCCCCTGTAGGGAACGCCATACAGCGTCGTCGTCCCTGTAGGGAACGCCATACAGCGTCCCCCCGTAGGGAACGCCATACAGTGTCCCCCCCTGTAGGGAACGCCATATAGCGTCCCCCCCTGTAGGGAACGCCATACAGCGTCCCCCCTGTAGGGAACGCCATACAGCGTCGTCCCCCTGTAGGGAACGCCATACAGCGCCCCCCCCTGTAGGGAACGCCATATAGCGTCCCCCCCTGTAGGGAACGCCATACAGCGTCCCCCCTGTAGGGAACGCCATACAGCGTCGTCCCCCTGTAGGGAACGCCATACAGCGCCCCCCCTGTAGGGAACGCCATACAGCGTTCCCCCCCCCCTGTAGGGAACGCCATACAGCGTTGTCCCCCCTGTAGGGAACGCCATACAGCGTCCCCCCCCTGTAGGGAACGCCATACAGCATCGTCCTCCCTGTAGGGAACTCCATACAGCCCCCCCTGTAGGGAACGCCATACAGCCCCCCCCTGTAGGGAACGCCATACAGCGTCCCCCCTCCCAAAAAAATGCGACCTACAGTGTGTCCTAATAAAAGACATGTATCCCCTATCCACAGGATAGGGGAGACATGTGTGATCGCTGGCAGCGATAGGGAGAACGGGGGACTGAAAGTCCCCCCAAGTTCTCCATGACTAACCTCTGACTTCCGGCGTCTGCGCAGCTCTGTAGAAATGAATGGAGCGCTGGTCACGCATGCGCACAAGCGGGCCCGCGCTCCATTCATTTCTACGGAGCTGCCGACACAGACCCCGGAAGTCCGAGGTTTGTGATGGAGAACTTCAGGGGACTTTCAGTCCCCCGTTCTCCCTATCGCTGCCAGCGATCACACATGTATCCCCTGTCCTGTGGATAGGGGATACATGTCTTTTGTTTAATGGCAGAGCGGGGAGATACCTCCCTGCTCTGCCGTACTGTTCAGTGGCGTCCCACTGTAGCAGCCATAGCGGCTGCTAGCGGAGCCTCCGGCCATGGTGGGGGCCCGTGCCGGCGGGCGACACGGGCCCCCTCATGCCGCGGGCCCCGTAGCAGCCGCTACTGATGCTACGGCGGTAGTTACGCAACTGCATTGTACTATAGTCAATTTCTAATCTTTTTAATCTTTGTTAACACCTCATTTTACCAAACTATTCAATGCCATCAGAAATGAAGATTCTCTAGGCCCAGTATACTAAGGGAACCATCATGGTCTTGCCAAAAGTCAATAAGGACCATTCTAAATGCAGACATTATAAACCCATCTCCTTAACGAATAGTGATAAGAAATGACTTACATTCTAGCTACTAGGAGCACTTATGTCTATCATTATTGATCTGAACCATGTAAGCTTTATTTATGGTAGGCAGGCAGGCAACAGCCAACTAACCAAACAAAACCTGCAGGATTGTAAACCAGATTTTTTTTTTAGCTCTGCCAAATTAAGGTGGTAATGCTTTTCTCTATAAACATTCAATTCCAAAAACATTTTAATTTAAGGACATTTGGGGATTTTGGTAAGCATTTTTTAACATGTGTAAGGTTCTACATCAATTGCCAAAGTATGCATCATTTGAATCAGAGACCATCCAAGCTGTGCCTGGAACTCACTAGGTTCCAGCTTTCTCTGATTCTTTTCATATCATGTACCCTCGCTATCAATCCCTTTCGATCAAGTGAAAAGTAAATTGAGTTGGATTATGACACATTATACATTTACCAGTATATGTATGGACCCTAATGTACACTGTCATGGTCTGCCCTTAGGACCTTTTCTGCTTGCTCTTTTTCTTACTCCCATCCTTCCCTAGATTTGTTTCCGGCCTACAGACTAATCATTCAACAGAATTGATGTTCCGATTTCAAATTCTCAGGAAGGTTGGGCTGCTTTATATGTTACCTGTTGAATGTACACATAGTTCTGCCATATATTCATTTTGAGACAGGTGATGGTGATATTTATCATACTATATAAATTTGTCTTACTACATTTTCCTATCTCTAGATTGCTCTTAAGAATACCAGAAAGAAAATTTCAGATGGTCGTTCTGGATAAACATGGTGTAGACAAAGAAAGATACATCATCCCTATAAACAATTCGGACCTTTTTACACTCATTGATTCCTTCCCTCTTCGAAAAGATGAGATGACGTTTCAAGCTGAAGTAGGACACACATGTAACTGATACGCATATATTGAACAAATTTGAATAAAGTGATGGAGAGTTGCTGCTGTATATGTCTGCTGTACAGATTTTTGTGAATTTTCTCTTTCTATCACAAATGCATAATCGGTGCTGGATTTATTGGATTAAATATTAATTAGACTCTGGGGATAAATTAGCTTGGCAGTCATTAAGCTAATTATGTCACTGCTTGGCACACGTGATGACTGGTCTATTGACACTATAGGGACTGTTATTGTGGTAACAAAGAATAACTACACACACTTGTAATAAATGTCATAGTACATCTGAAGTATCGCATACACATGGACAATCACAGGTTTTAAGCAATTTCATTCTATCCTGACTGTGCCCAAGGAACTGCTAATTAATCCCAATTATTTGATGCTATTAGCATTTAGGATTTGAGCTTTGGTGCTGCTTAGAGTTCACTTGAAATTAGTATCTATTACCTAATACCAAAACTCTGCAAAGAAATGTCATAATGCACATAACTCGGCTATGGTTAAAAAAAACATAGTATCTGCTGTAGATAAAAGGATATGAGCATCTTCACAACCATTTTTTCATTTCTCCAATGAATTTAAAATAATAAATGAAGCAACTTTTCAAACAGGTTTGATTAAAAATGTTAGATTGTTTTGAGTAAACAGCTCCTATGCAAATCTATGTGCACCACGAGGAA
The DNA here is from genome assembly GCF_050947455.1 of Rhinoderma darwinii. Classification (NCBI taxonomy): domain Eukaryota; kingdom Metazoa; phylum Chordata; class Amphibia; order Anura; family Rhinodermatidae; genus Rhinoderma; species Rhinoderma darwinii. The sequence goes on along the minus strand of NC_134688.1, from coordinate 380,653,418 downwards.
TGCCCACTGAGCTCAGAGCTTGCAGCTTCACATATAGGCATGTCAGAATGCATGACTTGAAAATAAAAGAAGCAACATAGAAATCAGTCAACAACATACTACAACTTGGAATTCTCTAAGTCAACAGCCACAGATCTGAAAATATTTTTTCCCATAAGAATGGTCGACATGTCCTTTTAGCGGACAAACAATACATTAATACCAAATCATGTTTCATTATTTTGTCTATAATCTAGACAACACTGTTTCATCAGTATATTAAAATGCTTGTCTTCTATGTTTCTTGAAAGCCTAATTCTAATTTTCCCACCACTTCCCTCCCTTGCAATGTGAATCGCCACATGAATTAATAAAGACTGTTAGGCCTCATTCACACGACAGGGTCCGAGTGTCGGCCGATAAAATTGGCCGTTTTGGGCCATTTTTCCCGGCCGGTTTGCATCCGTTTTGCATCCGTTCCAGGCCGTGTTGCCGTTTTTAACGGCCGATTTTGGCCAGTTTTGCATCCGTTTTTTCCCCTGCCCGTTTTAAAATTGGATGAATTTCATTTAAATTTGTTGCCACACACAGCCCTCTGTAGATAATGCCACAGCCCCCCTGGTAGGTAATGCCACCCAGCCCCCTGTAGGTAATGCCACCCAGCCCCCTGCAGGTAATGCCACTCAGCCCCCTGCAGGTAATGCCACCCAGCCCCCTGCAGGTAATGCCACCCAGCCCTCTGCAGGTAATGCCACCCAGCCCCCTGTAGGTAATGCCACCCAGCCCCTGTAGGTAATGCCACCCAGCTCTCTTCAGGTAATGCCACCCAGCCCCCGGCAGGTAATGCCACCCAGCCACCCGGCAGGTAATGCCACCCAGCCCCCTGCAGGTAATGCCATCCTGTCCCCTGTAGGTAATGCCCCCTGCAGGTAATGCCACCCAGCCCTCTGCAGGTAATGCCACCTAGCCCCAGGCAGGTAATTCCATGCAGCCCCCGGCAGGTAATGCCACCCAGCCCCCTGCAGGTAATGCCACCCAGCCCCCTGTAGGTAATGCCACCCAGCTCCCTGTATGTAATGCCACAAAGTCCCCTGTAGGTAATGCCACACAGCCCCTGCAGGTAATGCCACCCAGCCCCCTGTATGTAATGCCACCAAGCCCCCTGCAGGTAATGCCACCCAGCCCCCTGTAGGTAATGCCACGCAGCCCCCGGCAGGTAATGCCACCCAGCCCCCGGCAGGTAATGCCATAAAGCCCCCTGTAGGTAATGCCACCCAGCCCCCTGCAGGTAATGCCACCCAGCCCCCTGCAGGTAATGCCACCCAGCCCCCAGCAGGTAATGCCACACAGCCCCCTGTAGGTAATGCCACCCAGCCCTCTGCAGGTAATGCCACCAAGCCCCGGCAGGTAATGCCACGCAGCACCCGGCAGGTAATGCCACCCAGGCGCCTGCAGGTAATGCCACCCAGCCCCCTGTATGTAATGCTACCAAGCCCCCTGCAGGTAATGCCACCCAGCCCCCTGTAGGTAATGCCACGCAGCCCCCGGCAGGTAATGCCACCCAGCCCTCTGCAGGTAATGCCACCCAGCCCCCGGCAGGTAATGCCACACAGCCCCCTGTAGGTAATGGCACCCAGCCCTCTGCAGGTAATGCCACCAAGCCCCGGCAGGTAATGCCACGCAGCCCCCGGCAGGTAATGCCACCCAGGCGCCTGCAGGTAATGCCACCCATCCCCCTGTAGGTAATGCCACCCAGCTCCCTGTATGTAATGCAACCAAGTCCCCTGTAGGTAATGCCACACAGCCCCTTGTAGGTAATGCCACCCAGCTCCCTGTAGGTAATGCCACCAAGTCCCCTGTAGGTAATGCCACACAGCCCCCTGTAGGTTGCATCCCTCACCCCCCCCCCCTTCCAGGAGAAGTCACTGACTTCAATGTCCATATATGGACAGTGCAGTCACTGACTTCTCCTGGAGAGGAATCCCCGACCCGAGCGACAGAATACACGAGAGAGAGCGCGAGCGACAGAATACACGGCCATCACTCGGGAAACATTCCGGTGATGGCCGTGTATTACCTGGCCCCATAAACTTCTATGGGAGCCGGGTGGTCGGGTAAACGGCCGAAAATAGGGCATGTCCCATTTTTTGACGGCCAGGTTTCCCGGGCCGCCAAAAAAATCGGTCGTGTGAATAGCCCCATTAGGGGTCTATTGTTCCTAATGCAGACGTGTGACGGCCGATTTCTGAACGGCCGTCACCCGGCCGGGAAACCCTGTCGTGTGAATAAGGGCTTAGATTACCTATATATACAAATATATAGTATACAAGTCAAGGTTCACTAAAAGGGAGTTTACATATGGGACACACTGGCAAATGCATAGGCAATAGCACAGTAAGTTAGTACCCATTTATCCAGATCAGAGTTTTGGTTTCTATCGTATACTATGCATATTAACTATGAGAGGACCACCCATCTAAAAGTCTGTTTTTTAATGCAGTTTTTGTAAATCTATTGAACTATAGAATGAAAGTATAAATCCCTGCATTACTAGTACACCAAGAGGATGTCTGACATGACAACAACTCCCGCAGTAGACATGTTTCCTCAATTGACAAAGACGGAAAACGTATTACAACTGACCATATTCACATGTAACGTATGCGCTTTGCTTAAAATCTCTGAAATTCCACAATCGATATTTCATGCCATTGCATTAGAATCTGTTATCATTCAGGTTCACATTAATGTTTAACCCCTAAAAGAAAGAAAACGAAATCATTCTTGCATTAGAGGCCAACAATAGCTAGTAGGTACTGATCTAGTAAGGTCTAATATGTGATGCCAGTAACACAGCTATTTTAGACACAGGATATAAATGATATTGCTTAACGCTTTATGTACAGTTTTTTTTGGTTTTTTTTCTGTCTCCATTAAAGATATACAGGTCATGTGACTATTTAATAACTTGTATAACTTGGGATTTTCTTGAGGACACATTTTTATATATGGTAATAATAAAAGCTTTTAATAATAAAATATTTGTATGCAGAGATGCTGTTGTATATTATATTGTGGAAGAGAAAAATGACATTATTTTCTGTGGATAATTAAAAATAACTGTTGCATGCACTTGTTGTTTTTGTGGTTTTTTTGTTTTGTTTTGTGTTTTTTTGCATTAAAAGGCACAATGTGGTTTTAAAAGAAACCTTAATACAAGGCAAAAATAATAAAAACATTTAACCCAGTTGAAGGGGTAATACGGTTTCAGCAAATAAAAGTTATATGTGCACTTGTGTGATCACATGACCAGGACAAATATTTATCCAATGGAAATAAACAATTAATGTTCCATTAAATAACTGCAAGCAGAAATCTTGAAAATCATGAGGACTTATACATAAAGTACTACAATATTGCAATCACATGTATGCTTATGTCATCTGCATCTCAAAAACATCTCCAGAATCCGCCCTTTTCTTCTGTGCAGCCAAAACTCTCATTGTTGCTCTGATTCACTCTCGTCTTCAGTGGCGGATTATCATTAGGGCGTTTCGGGCGGTCGCCCGGGGCCCAAGGCTGCCAGGGGGCCCAAGGCTGCCAGGGGGCCTATGACCGCCCGAACCCCCTCATACCCAGTGGCGTCGCTAGCACCGGAGGGAGCCCCGGTGCCAGGACCGCACCTGTAAGGCGAGGGGAGCTTTGCTTCTACTTAGCAGCCGTGGTCTGTGCTGCTATAGAAGCTCCCCCTCCAGCCCCCCTTCCCTGCTCTAAACATCTCTCCTCTGCTGCTAGCTGTCGGGACATGGGGGAGGGGAGACTGTCGACGGGCTCTGTGCTGTGAGCAGGAGAAGAGCTGCAGTGAAGACATAAAAAGTAAGTGCATGTGTGTTTAATGTCCATATTCATGTGTGTTTAATGTCCATATTCATGTGTTTACAAGGTGTACTTTGTGTATAATGTGCATACTCGTGTATAATGTGCCTACTTTGTGTATAATGTGCATACTCGTGTATAATGTGCCTACTTTGTGTATAATGTGCATACTCGTGTGTACTTTGTGTACTATGCATACTTTGTGTATAATGTGCCTACTTTGTGTACTTTGTGCATAATGTATGTACTTTGTGTACTGTGCGTACTTTGTGCATAATGTGCGTACTTTGTACTGTGCGTACTTTGTGCATAATGTGTGTACTGTGCGTACTTTGTGCATAATGTGCGTACTTTGTGCGTACTTTGTGCATAATGTGCATACTTTGTGCATAATGTGCGTACTTTGTGCATAATGTGGTACTTTGTGTACTGTGCATACTTTGTGCATAATGTGCCTACTTTGTGCATAATGTGCGTACTTTGTGCATAATGTTCTTACTTTGTGCATAATGTGGTACTTTGTGTACTGTGCGTACTTTGTGCATAATGTGCCTACTTTGTGTACTTTGTGCATAATGTGCGTACTTTGTGCGTACTTTGTGCATAATGTGCATACTTTGTGCATAATGTGCGTACTTCGTGCATAATGTGGTACTTTGTGTACTGTGCATACTTTGTGCATAATGTGCCTACTTTGTGCATAATGTGCGTACTTTGTGCATAATGTGCCTACTTTGTGCATAATGTGCGTACTTTGTGCATAATGTCCTTACTTTGTGCATAATGTGCGTACTTTGTGCATAATGTGGTACTTTGTGTACTGTGCATACTTTGTGCATAATGTGCGTACTTTGTGCATAATGTGCGTACTTTGTGCATAATGTGCCTACTTTGTGCATAATGTGCGTACTTTGTGCATAATGTGCGTACTTTGTGCATAATGTCCTTACTTTGTGCATAATGTGCGTACTTTGTGCATAATGTGGTACTTTGTGTACTGTGCGTACTTTGTGCATAATGTGCCTACTTTGTGTACTTTGTGCATAATGTGTGTACTGTGCCTACTTTGTGCATAATGTGCGTACTTTGTGCATAATGTGCCTACTTTGTGCATAATGTGCCTACTTTGTGCATAATGTGCGTACTTTGTGTACTTTGTGCATAATGTGCCTACTTTGTGTACTAGTGTTTAGGTAGTGTTAGCAATAGTTACGGCGCGGCAGGGTGATGGTGGAGAAGGGGGCACAAGTTTGGGTAACAGCCCAGGGCCCATGGTCTTCTTAATCCGCCACTGCTCGTCTTGATTACTGTAACTCATTACTAATCGGCCTTTTGCTCACTAAACTCTCCTCTCCAATCTATACTGAATGCAGCAGCCAGGCTAAACTTTCTGATTAACCGCTACACCAACGCCTCTACCCTGTGCCAATCACTACACTGGTTGCCCATCCCCTTCAGAATTAAATTCCAACATATTACTCTCACCCACAAAGCTCTCCACAGTGCTGCACCTTCTTACATCTCCTCCCTCATCTCTGTCTACCACCTTACCCGGGCTCTATGTTCTGCCAATGATCTTAAATTAACATCCTCCATAATCCGGACCTTCCACTCCCGTCTCCAAGACTTTTTAGTCCTCAGAACCTGATTTCTTCATTCAAGAGCACCCCCTACACCCCTTGCCCCTAATGCACTTCATATTTGTATATAAACAGATACTTGCTGGTGACCGGCTCATGCAGCTTTATGTGTACTACCCTATGTTTATAAAAGATGGCTGGACAATTGTTCAAAAGAAGCGTTTTTTAAATTTTGTGTCACTAGTATTTCCTCATAGATTGTAAGCTCTTGTGAGCAGGGTCCTCACTCCACTTGTTTGAATTGTAAATTAGTTTTTTTCACTATATATTGTCTGTACATGTTCCCTCTGAATTGTAAAGTGCTGCGGAATATGTTGGCGTGATTTAAATAAAGACTATTATTATAATTATACAGTTTTCTTATACAAAGAATAACCTTTATTTGCTAAAATCGTAATACTGCCTTAAGTGCTGCACATAAGGAAGCAGTGTGGTGTTTTGTGATCTGTTATTTATTATATTTCATTTACTGTACCAATTCTTATGAGCTGTAGTTGATTATTTTGTCCTTAAACGTACAACCGGAGACTTAAAAGAAAAAAATACTTCCTAAGGGCATTATAGTTTCTCAATAGTCTGCTAAGCTGCAAATGTATTATATTCGAAGATCAATATCTAATTCTCCCAAGTCAAAAAAATATTGAAAGCATAGATCTGTAATAAAAAAATTGTCTTCCGAACTGTTGAGAGAAATTAGCATTTCCTTTTATGTTGTCAAGACACACAACTCCTATAGTGAATTAGTTGCCCCTTCCTTTCTTTGCCCAGGCTCTGTTAAAAGTGAATCAGTAATTTTTTACAAGAAACTGGGTAACTACCATCTGGTAAATCTGACATCTGTGGTATGTAAACATTTCTCGAAGGTATTCCTTGAGATGAACTGCAAAATTACAGTACATATCACTAAATAATATACAGTAATAACTGATAACCAGCATGTATTCATAAAACCTGGTTGTGCCTAACCAACATGCATGGTTTCTATGAGAAGGTACGTGCAAGTAAATGCAGGTAAGTGATTGTTGGAAATGTGGCTGATGTGATTTACGTATTTAGCAAAAACCTTCGATACTGTACCATACAACAGCCTTGTACTGAAGTTACAGAGGTAAAGACTCGAGGACAATGTATGCACATGGGTAAAGAATTGGTTAACGGACAGAAACCAAATAGTTGTTATAAATAGTTATTACACAAAATAGACAGACGTCAGCAGTGCAGTACCACAGGGATATCTAGGCCCATTTTGTTTTCGTTTCTTTATCATTGACCTTGTCGATGGGATTGTAAGTGAAGTGTCAGTTTTTGCTAATAATACAAAACTATGTAAGATACAAAAAAAAGTCAGTAGAATTGTAAATTACCACAGAAAAACCTTTATTAACTGGCAGTCTGGGCAAGCAAATGGCAGATGACATTTAATATTGATAAAATGTAAAGTAATGCACCTAGGCCGCAGTAATAGTATTACTGCATACACATTAAATGAAATACAATTGGGGATAACAGACCAACATAATGGCCTGGTGTTCTGGTTACAAGTAAGTTAAGCAGCATTACTCAATGTCAAGATGCAGCTACAAAAGCTAATATACAATTTTAGGGATGTCTCTCTTTTAACGAGAGGCTAGAAAAACCAGGCTTGCTCAACTTGGAAAAAAGACGCCTTAGGCCTCATGCACACAAACGTATTATTCCCCTCCCGTAAATACTGGCGTAAATACGGGTCCTTGGTCACACGTATTCGACCCATATTGCACCAGTATTTACGGACCCATGCCCATAAATATGGGTCCGGTGTCACCAGTATTCCACCTGTATTTACGGGCACGTTTTCTCTGCAAAATTGCACTGCACTAATCGGCAGCCCTTCTCTCTATCAGTGCAGGATAGAGAGAAGGGACAGCCCTTTCCGTAGTAAAAGTAAAAGAAATTCATACTTACCCGGCCGTTGTCTTGGTGACCCGTCCCTCTCTTGACATCCAGTCCGACCTCCCTGGATGAAGCGGCAGTCCATGAGACCGCTGCAGCCTGTGATTGGCTGCAGCGGTCACATGGGCTGAAACGTCATCCCAGGAGGCCGGACTGGAGGAAGAAGCAGGAAGTTCTGGGTAAGTATGAACGTCTTTTTTTTTTACAGGTTGATATATATTGTGATCGGTAGTTTCTGTCCAGGGTGCCGAAAGAGTTACTGCCGATCGTTTAACTCTTTCAGCACCCTGGACAGTGACTATTTACTGACGTCGCCTGCACACACGTAGTCACCCGTAATCACGGGAGCCCCATAGACTTCTATGGGCCTGCCCGTGCCGTACTTACGGCCTGAAATAGGACATGTTCTATATTTTTCAACGACACGGGCACCGTCCCGTAAGCATACAGGGAGGTACCCGTGGCCAATAGAAGTCTATGGGCCTGTAAAAACGTGCCGTAATTACGGGCGTTTTTACGTTCGTGTGCATGGGGCCTTAGAGGTGATCTTATTAATATGGATTACCTATATGTGTGGTCAATACAAAGAACTGCCACATGATTTATTTATTCCAACAACTGTATAACTGGAATAAACTATTTTACTATATAATGTTTCTGTATCTTGAGGTTATCCAAATGTGAATTCTGTTGCATATTTTTTTTTAATCAAAAAAGTTTTTATTATTACAAATTTTTAACAAAGAAGACTTCCCAACCCCACCCAAATCCTCCCACTCACAAACAAAAGTCCTACAATGAATGTTAGCAATCTTCCAGCTCGCCGATGTTCTCAGATAGAGTCCTTCAAAGAAGCACCAGCAAGGAGATAAATAAATCAGCCCCCTGTCCCTTAATATATTATATATGACTTAATCATGGAACACATAAGATATAGATAGAGCACACAGGTGATAAGCGAAATTAGCACATAGCCCAGATGTACATTTGGACAGATATCAAAGAGCCAGCTACTAACGATCCGCCATCCCCCTTACATCGGTAAATTGTTAATCTATAGGGGGCCTACCCACCAGCAGAATCACCGGAGCCAAACCTGGGGCATCCAACCAAGTGGACCATAGGTCTTCAAATTTGGCAGGGGTACCCTTTTTGCCATATACATACTTTTCCAATCGTAGCATGGTGTTAACTCTCGTTTTAAATTCAGAAAGGGTGGGTGGTTCTGTATCTTTCCAATGGGATGCAATTAGTTTTCTAGCCTGATACAGAAGGCGCATTACCGCTTGTCGCTGACTCTCCATCACAGGTAGTTTTGCAGTATGACCCAAAATACATGTAACCGGATCCAAATCCATAACACAGTCATAAATTTGATTAATGAAGTCTACCATATCCCTCCAAAACCTATTCAACCTTGTGCAACTCCACATCACATGTATCAGGTCTGCATTCAGCTCACTACATCTATGACATGAGGAGTCTAGCCTATAACCCATTTTACAAGGCAACAATGGGGTTGTGTAAACCCTTTGCAAGAGGTATAGTTGGGAAAGTCTGTACATTTCACTTAAGGTTGTCTTAGGAAACTGTTCCATGACCTCTTGCCAGACCTTCTCTATAGGACCCACGTCACATTCCCATCTCTGTTTTAGAGAAAGTGGCTGACCTTTATGGACTGCCTCAAGGAGACATTTGTAGAATAACAAAATAACTCCCTTAGTACCCCAGGCTGAGCCACCAGATCAACAAGTGAGGATTGAGGAGCCTGCATCAATGTAGACTGCCTATTCTGTAAGTCCCAGGCATGTCTCAATTGAAGATACAGATAGAAAGCAGATTGAGGTAAGGCAAATTCTGATTGCAGGTCTTCAAACGTTCTGAATACATTAACGGTCACGGCTGAGTAAGAGTAATGACCCCCCCCCCTGTCCCTCCACCCATCAGAACCCTCTAGTTTGTCAAACTACTGAAAATGCACATTATGCCAGATAGGAGAGTACTTGGTAAACCCCACCAGGCCTATCACTGCTTTCACCTTGGCCTAGATTTTATGTATAAGTAGTAGAGTGGGTATGGATCGTCCCTTCTCTCCCAAGCAACCTGCTTCAAGGGCCTTCAGTAGGAATCGTTCCCCAATAATATAGCTAAGTAATCTGCCAGTTGCGCCATGAGTGCTATCCATCCCACACCCCTTAAGGTGTTGGAGCTGTGCAGATAGGAAATACATCCATAGATTCGGCACTGCCAATCCCCCATCCTCCTTGGATCGCTGTAACGTCTCCAAACGTATCCGTGGTACTCCCTTCTTCCATATGAGGTAACAAAAAATAGCATCAATTTTATGGAAGATTCTAAGGCGCAGCCAGATTGGGGCATTATGAATTATATATAAGACTTGTGGCATAAGAATAATTTTACCAAGATTCGCCCTACCAATATCCCCAAGGGGAAGTCTACACCATTACACAGATTTAGTTAGAATCTTATGAAGAAGTGGAACAACATTCAGAGTTTCAAAGTCTGGAATTCTAGCGCTAATCTGAATACCCAGGTATTTAAAATGAGGAACAATCTGTAGCCTCTCCGTTGGCAGCAGGGAGTCAGCCTGTCAAGGTCCCACCAGAAGAAGAGAGGATTTAGTCCAATTAATAGTGAGACCAGACAGCTTACCGAAATCAGTGATAAGCTGAATAGCAGTATTCAATGAGACAGGCCAATCATTTAAAAACAGCAACATGTCATCTGCATAGAGAGCAATTTTTTCATGGATATCCATATTGGAAACCTCTCACCTCATCAGCCTTTCTAATAGACGTCGCAAGCGGCTCGATGGCCAGGGCAAATAATAGGGGTGAAAGAGGGAACCCCTGCCTCGTTCCCCTATATAGCGCAAAGGAATCAGAGATCAACCCATTCGCTTTTAAGTCTAGCCCTGGGAGAATCGTACAGAAGCCGAACCCACTTAACATAAGTGTCTCCAAAACCAAGACATTTCAGAGTGGCCCAGAGATACTTCCATTCAACACTGTCGAAGGCCTTAGCCGCGTCAAGTGATGCCACTGCCTTCACCCTCAACAGATTGTGGCATCTCAAGATTTAGAAACAGTCTCCTAAGGTTAACAGCCGTAGACATATCTGGCATAAAGCCCGCCTGGTCCTGATGTACCACGTTAGAAATTATACGGGATACTCGATTAACCAGGAGTTTCGCCAGAATCTTGCCGTCAACCATTAATAGGGATATCGGCCTATAGTAGTCAGGTTGTCGTACATCCTTACCGGTTTTGGGAATTAAGACAATAATAGCATCCGTCATGGATGTTGGGAGACGTCCCAGAGAAAAGGCCTCTTGATATACCTCAAGTAGTCCTTGTAATAGCTCGTCTTTGTATAATTTAAACACCTCCGATGGAAGGCCATCCACCCCTGAGGACTTATCATTAGCCATAGAGGCAAGGGCCTTCTCCAATTCAATCAGTGTAAGCAGAGCATCCAACTCGGTCGTGTCCTCCAGAGACAGAGAGGGCATATCTAGTCCCTGGAAAAAACGATCTTATTCTTCAGAAGAGGGGTCTGACTTGGAACTATATATGTTTGCATAATACTTTCTTCTCAGAACCTCAAGTATCTCTGGGGGTGTTGCATATTTTTAAACCAGATCTACAGTAGGTGGCATCACACCCTGAAATTCCACATTACAAGATTATTAAACAAACATCTACCATGTGTAAAACAAGGCAAAGCTGCTGCAAAGTCCGATATTAGAGCTGAATCCAAAAATAATCATATATTAGTCCATCTCAATGAATTAGAATATCATCAAAAAGTTAATTTATTTCAGTAATTCAATTCAAAACGTGAAACTCATATAATATATAGATTCATTACACACAGAGTGATCTATTTCCAGCATTTTTTTCTTTTAATGTTGATGATTATGGCTGAGGCCTCATGCACATGGCCGTGCCCGTTATCACGGCCTGTGATTGCGAACACGGCCGACTGCCGCGTGCCGCATTTTCGTGCCGTGCTCCCATACAAAGTATGGGAGCATGGCCGGTAAAAATTGAAAAATAGGACATGCTCCATAATTCCTGCCACGGTTCTACGGCAGACACCCTTCCATAGCGGTACAGAAAGGTGTCCGCAGCCAATAGAACCGGGCAGGTCCGTAATTGCAGGCCGTATTGCGGTCCGCAATTACTGAGTTTTTTTTATGGTCATGTGCATGGGGCCTAACAGTTAATCTATGGGGTATTGTCAAGAGGAAGATGAATGACACCAGACCCAACAATGCAGACGAGCAGAAGGCTGCTATCAAAGCAACCTGGGCTTCCATAACACCTCAGCAGTGCCACAGGTTGATCGTCTCCATGCCACGCCGCATTGATGCAGTAATTCATGCAAAAGGAGCCCCGACCAAGTATTGAGTGTATATACTGTACATACTTTTCAGTAGGCCTACATTTCGGTATTAAAAATAGTTTTTGAAATTGGGATTATATATTATTCAAATTTTCTGGGACACTAAATTTTGAGTTTTTAATTAACTGTTAGCCATAATCTTCAACATTAAAAGAAAAAAATGCTGGAAATAGATCACTCTGTGTTTAATGAAGCTATATAATATATGAATTTCACTTTTTGAATTGAATTACTGAAATAAATTAACTTTTTGATGATATTCTAATTCATTGAGAAGGACTAGTCAATGACCAATATATACAGTATAAGACTTCTAATACCTAGTAGATTGAATAGTATGCTGGCTAGGACTCTATTAGTTTACAAAGTGTCAAGCAACCGATAGCCTTCAATATAAATTGCCCTGTCTCTGGGAGTCAATGTTATACACATTACCTCATGACCTCCAGTGATGTCTAGAATCCAGAATCTAGCGCCCAGTAAAGAGGAAATAGTGGTGGGTTTAACCGTCCATGAGGCGAGATGAGCTTCTCGCCACCGGTGGCGACCTACTACCTCTCTGAGGGGGCAGCGGCACAACTGGAACCAGCCACCACCCCCTCCTGCATTAATTGTACCTGCATCTATAGGATGCATATACAATTACATGTGTAAGCGCTGAATGGCAGGGCACGTTTCGTGCCCAACCATTCAGCGCCTTACAATGACGCTAATTGACAGGGCAGAATGACTGGCCCCGCTAATCAGCTCCTTTCAACAACACTAGCGACGTGATGACATCATGGCGCTGCTTCAGTTGTTGAAAGGCGCTGATTGGCGGGGCAAGTCATTCTGCCCTGCGAATCAGTGCCTTTCAACGACGCTAGCGGCGCGATGACGTCATTGCGCTACTTCCATTGCTGATAGGCGCTGATTGACAGGGCAAGTCATTCTGCCCTGCCAATCAGCGACATTCAAGGACGCTAGAGGCGCGATGACGTCACTGCGCCGCTTCCATTGTTGAAAGGCAATGATTGGCGGGGTAAGTCATTCTGCCCTGCCAATCAGCGCCTTTCAATGACGCAAGCGGCGCGATATCACCTCGCCGCCTGCGTCCTTCAGTCCCAGAAGACCTGCTCAGAAGAGAGCAGGAATGCATTAACACAGGACGGCGTGGGGATGGGATCAAGGTGAGTATGTAAAGTTTTGTTCACTTAAAAGTGTGAATGGCATTATCTACGGTGGGGGGAGCTATATGTGGGGCACAATCTACAGGGGAGGCTATATGTGGGACACTACCTACAGGGGGCTATATGTAGGGCACTATCTACAAGGGGGGTTATATGTAAAGTGCTATCTACATGGGGGGCTTTATGTAGAGCGCTATCTACAGAGGGGCTATATGTGGGGCACTATCTGCAGGGGGCTGTATGTGGGCCACTATCTACAGGGGGATCTATGTGGGGGCACTATCTACTATAACATCTATTATAATCAGGGACATAGTGTATGGTGCTATTATAATTAGAGGTGCAGTGTATGGAATTATTATATTTAGGGCTGTAGTGTGTGGCACCATGGGAATTTTATCTTCATTTATAGGTGCAGAAATGTTTGAAAAGGGAGAAGCTGAAGACATCTGAGCGTCAAACTGCAGAAATAGACTGTGACCGGGAGAAGTCATCATAGAGGTCTGGACCGAATGGAGAAGAAAAGAGAAAAAGAACTAGAATCTGAAAAGATGTCACCGGTGAGTCACTTAATAAAAATGTTTATTCTGCCTCTAATCAGTATTGTAGTCACTGTATGTTCTGCAGCGAGATGATGGGTGGTATGTTTTTTTTTTGTTTTTTTTTGTAAAACAGCAACTTCCAGCATATCCTTACCATTGTTCGGGTCATGCTGGGAGCTGTGATTTTACGCCGTACGGCAGGGGTTGCACTAAATTGAGCTGTATTTGTACTGGTGTTGTATTTATGTGCTGAGCTTTGTTCTGGTGCTGTATATATGTACTGAGCTTTGTTCCGGAGCTGTATATATCTACTGAGCTTGTTCTGCTGCTGTATTTATGTTCTGAGCTTGTTTCTGGAGCTGTACTTAAGTACTGAGTTTGGTTCGGGGGCTGTATATATGTATGAGCTTGGTAAAGGTGCTGTATATATGTACTGAGCTTTGTTCTGGCTCTGTATTTATGTACTGAGCTTTGTTCTGGTGTTGTATATACGTATTGAGCTTTGTTCTGGTGCTGTATATATGTACTGAGCTTTGTTCCGGAGCTGTATATATCTACTGAGCTTGTTCTGGTGCTGTATTTATGTACTGAGCTTGATTCTGGAGCTGTATATATGTACTGAGCTTGTTTCTGGAGCTGTACTTAAGTACTGAGTTTTGTTCGGGTGCTGTATATATGTATGAGCTTGGTAAAGGAGCTGTATATATGTACTGAGCTTTGTTCTGGTTCTGTATTTATGTACTGAGCTTGGTTCTGGTGTTGTATATACATATTGAGCTTTTTTCTGGTGCTGTATATATGTATGAGCTTTGTTCTGGTGCTGTATATATGTAAAGAGTGTAATGTCCGGGGCTGGGGGCTGTCAGCTCCAACCTCCCCCTGACAGCCGCAGCCACGAGTCGGCAAGCGCTGGCCCCAGCCTCCTCCTCAGGAGACACCAGCGCTCGCGTCCACTCACCTCTGCCGGATCCCGTAGGGTGCACGTGCACGCTAGTGCCCGCTCTTAAAGGGGCAGCACGCGCACCGGACCTCATGGACAAACTTTGACCCGTGAGTTCCCTGGACTATAAGAGGGGTCCAGCCCCCTAGTTCTTTGCCTGAGCGTTGTTGTGTTCCCTATAGTTTGTCTATGTGATGGCCTCCTAGTCTGTTTCCTGTTCCAGTCCCTGTCCCTATACTTGTTTCCAGTTCCTGTTCCTAGTAATCTATACCTTCCTGGTCTAGCACGGAGCCGTGCCAAAGTCGTGCAGTGCTGCATCCATGTCTGACCTGCTTTACCGCGCCTGACGTCCGCCTGCTACCTAAGTCCCAGCCGAGCCTGCCCTGCTGCTGTCTGAGCTGCCACCGGTACCTATAGAACTATAGACAATCACCTGCTCCCTGTTGGCCAGCTGCCTTACCGCCTTACCGTACTGGGCGGTACGGCCCAGTGGGTCCACAGACCCTTTGTGACACTGAGCTTGGGTCTGGTGTTGTGTATATGTACTGAGCTTTGTTCTGGGGCTGTATATATGTACTGAGGTTTGTTCTGGTGCTGAATATATGTATTGAGCTTGGTTCTAGAGCTGTATATGTCAGAGCTTGGTTCTGATGCTGTAAATATGTAGGATATATTTATAACAACAAAATTGCAGGGCAGATGGAATTGTTTTCAATTCATTGTATATTTAATGGGAACCTGTCATGTAGTTTTAACCCCTTGAACCACCACCATGGGTGGCGCCATTTAAATTTTTGCCTCAGGCAGCTGAAAAGCGAGAATCGGCCCTGGGCTTAACCCAGCAGGTAGGTAGAGAAGGGGGCAGTGGAGCTATATGGTAATGTTCACCATCTATGACCTGCTGACAGCATTGTCAGATTTAAATCACATCTATTTACAGATAGATAAAGATTCAAACTGAGAGTAGCCTGGGCTCATGGGCATTATGTCATCAGGTCCTGCACAACCAATCATAGTCATGATAATCGTGCAGCATTTGACTGTAGGGATAGTGGTTCCCCTCAGACACTGCCCAAATAGTCAGTTACCCCTGGATGTTCTAGGCTCGTATCACATTCCTGTTTGCTGCCTCTGTCACTTTTGACAGGAAGAATAGCGCAGCATGTAAGGCTATTCTTGCAGTCAAAATGATAGAAACAGAACCCTTTATAAGTCAATGCGTTTGTCAGATGCCATTTTGGTCTGTCATACAACAGATCCGGCACAGATTCATGGCTTCCGCAAGATCTCGCTGTAATTGACAGGTTACAACGAGATCATGCTTCCTCTGCTGTAACTACCATAGAAACAGTAACAAAGTGCAGAGATTGTGAATAGACATCCCATGGAATGTCTATTCACTGTCTAAACACTTCAGTATTGTTAATGTGTTAGTATAAGACAGCACATAAGGATCTAGCAGGATCCCTATGCGCTGAGTAAATTAATGGAGAGGAGTGCATGAGGCTGATTGGTCAGCGTCATACACTCCCCTGTACAACGCCCACTTGGTCTAAAGTAAAAATACGCCCACTTGGGCATTAAGCAACTCATTAGCATAAATCTAAAATTGCTAATAAAGTAGTGAAAACAGATTGTTTTTTTTAAATAAAAAGCATTACTGTCACCTACATTATAGCGCCGATCGCCTTATGTAGGAGATAGGGCACTTATAATGTGGTGACAGAGCCTCTTTAATGAGAGATAAAACATAGAAATAAGACAAGACAAAAGACAGAAGTCACAAATATGTCTGCCATGTTTACAAAAATATTAAAAAAAACATCAAAAGGTATATTCTAATACATCTCGGCAAGAATAAACTGGAAAATTATTTTTTATTCATTGAAACCATGTTTACAAGTCGATTACATTTAATTCAAATACATTTTTGAGTAAATCTAAATGAAATTGCATACAACGTCAACATCCTCATGTTTTAGGGTCTATCTCAGAGCACTAAAATAACAATATAAAGTATAAAAAGAAAATAAATTTCTCCGCCTGAGATTAATATGGCTCTCTAAGCTCCGACCCATAAAGGATGAAAATATTACTACTCAAAACAAATTAATCTACAGTATTGTGCTGCCATGACAGATGAATTGTATATTGATCTGTTATAAGCAAGTGCATTGTATTAAACCGATAAAATCCTCTATTTCTTTATACTATATACAATAAATATACTTTACAGTGAAAATGACTTCTCTTCATAATAAAATAATATTTATTTCGGTATGAAATGATTCTGACTGTTGTTGTTTAAGTCATTTTAATTTATATCTCTAAATGTTCATATTTATATCATGGTATTTTACAAAAATTTATGACACAAACAAGACAACTATTCACAATAAAATGTATCAAACAACATAAAAGGCTCATCTATGACAGCCGTCTGAGAGAAAAATATGGGGCCTTGCTGGCCATGTCAACCAATGAGAATTTTTTTTCCTGTACATTTTAGAAAACGAAAGCTGACTGGTTGCTTTGGGCAACAAGGACCCTTTATTCTATGATATAATTCTGATATTTGCCCCTTCTTGTAGACCCAGGCAGGGAAATACAAGAAAGAATGTCCTCACACAAAACGTAAAAAGTGTTTAACATGAGAGTCTATGGGCAACTAATGGCCGACGGATGCTTCTGATGGATGCCATCTGTCACCCATAGACTACTATGTCAGAAGACGTATAAGTTTAAAGTATGCAGTTCTTTACTGCATACCTGCAACGTATCCTTTTTTTTTTTAACATGGGAGTTTATGGTCAGTGGATGGCTGATAGATGGCATCCGTCGGAGTTAGACATTTTTCTTTACATGTTTGGCTCTGTTTACACTCTTGTTACGATTTCCGTTTTTACAGGAGCCTTGATGTATATGACGGATCTGTTATGATCAGTTATGACGGATCCATATTATCTCCATTCATTTATAATGGATTTATAATCAGCCATGTTTCTGTCAGCTATTATTTTTTTGCTAGATACAATACTGCAGCATGCTACTCTATTCTGACCATCAAAAAGCAACTGAAGCCTGATGGAAAAGAACTATCCAAGGTGTGAACAGAGCCTTTGTTTAACATCTCGTGCCATACATCTCTGGTTATGTCGGAATTAGGCTATGTTCACATCTGCATTTAGTTTTCTGTTATTCTGCTCCAACAGCGGAGCAAAGCAACGAGAAAAACGGAAATGTCACATGCCGGAAACCAACAGCGCCCGAAGCAACCCATAGATTTTAATGGGTTTCGTAGGTATTTCCATCATGATTTCTGTCAAAATTACAAAATAGCGCTGCATGCTATTATCCTAACAGAGCTTCCGAAACAGATGTGAAAAGATCCTCTGAGAAAGTAAGGGTGGACACATCTGTATCACTCATTTTTTTTAAAACCGATTTGGGAATTGATTAGGGTCTCAGCTCTCAAATTTAACCAATATTCACCGATATTACCTGTCTGTGGATCACCACTTTTAGCCATTCAACTGGCTATTTTGCTTAGAATAATATAAATGTTAATACATAAGGTTCAAGTTAGCTTTACCTAAATGTTTGTCTCTTACTGTCGACTATTTTACAGTGGTTATGTTATATTATGATCATTTTTTATTGTGATCTAACGCTATACATTGCAATCATACTAGGTAAACAAAAGGTTAATCCCATTCTTATACTAATTTATTGTTTTTATCTTGGGGAAGGTTGAGGGCGGTATAAACTTGAATGCTTCTGCATGCTGTAATATAGTATATAGGAAATATGAATTACCAAAGGATCCTGTGCAATCTGGCAGATTAGTTAAAATGGCTTATCTAGTTTGGGCGACATATGGTCTAACAAGATATACATCCAGTCGAAGATTACGTGACAAGTTGTGGCAAAGTAAGGCTGGCTTATTGTTCGGGCCCTATGGCTGAACAAACTTGGACTTGGCAAAAGTAGGAAAAATACATTTACCCATAACATCTGGACTTTATAGGATTAGAACATACATTCAAATGAGACAAACACAACAAAGCATAAAAATATTGAGGTCACTGTCCTTTTAAGAATTATTTTGCAGCGTGCTGTTAGGTAAAGAATGCTGCATATATGTCATGGACATCTATCTAAAAATTTTATGGCACGACATTACAGTACATGCAAGGTATTAGTCAAATATACAAATTCATGTTATCTACTCTCTTGTTACAGTACTACAGGCTATAAAGTTAACTCAAAAGCATTACAGTAAAAGCAATCCAGAGAATCCAGTTGAACATAAAATAAATTATCGGCTGCTCATATTTTGTGCTTGGATGTCTCCTCAGATCTAAGAGCTCTGGTTGGTATTCTTGCGTCTGGCCATGGTGGATCTCAGCATGAGGGTTCCTTCTACTGAGCTTCCAGGATTGTCCGTCATCTTTTGCCATAAATACTTTTCTTCACCCTGAGAATCCATCCAGGCAACTTCATTTCCATAACTTGTACCTGTAGAATGGAAAGTATGGAAATTTAGTGTCTCAGCACAATAGGATCATCTGCCAAGATGTCCCTTAGAGAAGATATTACATCCTTTCCTCAGGTACCTTTGACAGGAATTTTCTAGTTTGGATTTCCTCTTCTGTACATTCACAATTCTAGACTGTTAGGAAACGTTGAACTTTTACGGTTGCTGTTCAATGGGGTATTTCTGAACTTGATCTACAATTCAGAGCGCTCCGTAATTACCAATATAAATGTTCTACCACATCTCCAGTGGGAAACGTTAAGAGGACCGGTTCACTCTCTATTAAACCACCACTGAAGCAAACACTATACAAAGTTTCATCTAGGCTCACAAGTATTTATACTAACTACTGAGCAAATTAAACTGTATTGTATAATGCGGGATTCTCCCGACAATTCACCAGTAACAATGGAATTATTACTGCCATAAATTCACTTTGTTATTTTAATCTGTATCATTCTCTTTCTCTTTTTCAGTGATTTACATAATTAATAAAGACTTATAATTTTATTAACAAGAGATTGTCAGCACTTCACATTATTTTTCTATGTAGGTGATAAATCTTCATTTTGTAGTAGTTTTCTCTGAGAAGTATTGCCATTTCTGGACTGGAAACGGATTTAATACAGTGTTAACATAGTAACATAGAAGGTTCATTTTCTGTATGATGGAGGAGTTGCATGGATGGCCTGAATTTTTCATTGCCATTGTACACTTGAGCAAGAAATATCAGCAGTGGTACAATCTATCAGCCCTCAAAGTTTCATATGGATTTATTTTAGTGGCAATTAAATACAAAAACATTTTTTAAAACTACAAAAATTATTTTGAAAGAAGTTTTTATTTGATTTCTTCTATATTTTTTTAATAAATTTAGATTTTGTTTCTCATTGATGTCATTTTTTGTACACATTGTACATAATGAAATTATCAACTAGTTGTTTTGTCTATTTCGGTGTCTGATTGATGTTGCATAAATACCTCCTAAGGGTGGAAGGAACATTGAGCTTGTCTTGGTACACCGTGGTGTGTTTTTTTTTCCATTATTATATTCGGTGAGAGCACAACACTATATATTATTGAGAAATAGATTTTTTTGCTCTTATCCAGGCATGTTTTTAATAATGGAAGACGATGAGCAGCATAAGGAGTGCAGTAGAAATATATATCTTATGGATGTATAGTCACATAGGGAGCTCAGGGCGAAAACTCTCAATACAGACTTCCCAATAGACAATAAAGAAAAATTATTTGCAATTCCTTTTTTATTTTACTCATATAAATACGTATTCAGATTGGTATGGATCTCTCATTTTCATGTTCATATTAAGAAGAACTACATCAATCACTTATCATTTTGTTCATTTAGACAGATTGCTGGGATCCCTTGGTATTGTCACCCATGGCGCTACTGGTTTTTCCGTAAAATTTAAAAAAGCTGACACCGTGCCTGTGTAAGAGATGTGCCCTGATTCTCAAGAGTATAATATCAAAGCACCTCTCATATAGACTTTAAAACACTAGAGGGGTCCGAGTGCCTTAGAAAGCATGGGACTCAGCTCAGACAGATAAACATCAAAGATCCCGGGAGAGTGACCCTGTATATTCTAAAATGTATTTTTATATGGGGGTAAATATACAGTTTTTATTAACCAAGATTCCCTATCACTGTATTAAACAGCAGGATCAATTCTAGAATACAGATGCTTTAAGGAGTGCTATGGGGAACTATGATGCTTTCCAAATGATTTTCAAAAGAAACAGCTTGTACATAAAAAAGGAACATTTACATTTTAATAAATTTTCCCTTTAAAGAGGCTTTGTCACCAGTTTATAAATGCCCTATCTCCTACATAATCTGATCGGCGCTTTTATGTAGATAAAAACAGTGGTTTTTATTTTGAAAAACGAACATTTTTGAGCACGTTATGAACAATTTTAGATTTATGCGTTTAGATTTAGGCGTTTTTTACCTTTTGACCATGTGGGCATTGTAAAGAGAAGTGTATGACGCTGACTAATCAGCGTCATACACTTCTCTCCATTCATGTCCATTTGTATTCACTGCACACAGTGATCTCGCGAGATCACGCTGTGCTGTCACATACACCCACATTAACTTTACTGAAGTGTCTTGAGAGTGAATAGATATTGCCTCCAGCCAGGACGCGATGTCTATTCACACTCCCGACACTTCGGTAAAGTTAGGGCGGGTTCACACATGGCGGAATTTCACTTAAATTCCGCTGCGGACACTCCGCAGCGTTAATCCGCAGCGGAGCCGTTTCTCCATTGACTTTCACTTTAATTTAGCAGTGTTCGTTTACACGATGCGTACAATTCCGCTGCGGAGCATAGGCTGCGGAGCGGAATTTGGTGTCCGCAGCATGCTCTGTCTGTTGCGGAGCAGTGGCGGACTCATGGCGGAATTTCTCCATTGACTTCAATGGAGATTCAAAGTTCCGCAATGAAGTCCGCAGCTGTCATGCACATGTCATGTGTGCTGCGGATGCGTCTTGCTTTTTTAACTTGACATTTCTTCATTCTGGCTGGACCTATGTATTTCTAGGTCTACAGCCAGACTGAGGAAGTCAATGGGGCTCCCGTAATGACGGGAGCGTTGCTAGGAGACGTCAGTAAATAGTCACTGTCCAGGGTGCTGAAAGAGTTAAGCGATCGGCAGTAACTGTTTCTGCACCCGGGACAGTGACTACCGATCCCAATATACATGTATCTGTAAAAAAAAATGAAGTTCGTACTTACCGAGAACTCCCTGTTTCTGTCTCCAGTCCGGCCTCCCAGGATGACGTTTCAGTGTAAGTGACGGCTGCAGCCAATCACAGGCCAAGCACAGGCTGCAGCGGTCACATGGACTGGCGCGTCATCCAGGGAGGTCGGGCTGGATGCCGAAGGAGGGACGCGTCATAAAGACAACGGGCGGTAAGTATGAATTTCTTTTACTTTCACTAGGGAAAGTGCTGTCCCTTCTCTCTATCCTGCACTGATAGGGAGAAGGGAAGCACTTTTCCCGCAGTCCGCAGCAGCTAGTCCGCATCAATTTTCTGCACATTTTGTGCAGATCCGCAGCCGTAATCCGCAACCCGGATTAGGTGCGGCATTGATGCGGACAGTTGCGGAGGAATTCCGCCATGTGTGGTCATGCCCTTACTGTGGGACTTACGGCAAAGCGTGATCTCGTGAGATCACGCTGTGAATGACAGCACAGCGTGATCTCACCCCACAGAAACTATACCAAAGTGTCGGGAGTCTGAATAGACTGGAGGCAATGTCTATTCACTCTCAAGACACTTCAGTAAAATTAATGTGGGTGTATGTAACAGCACAGCTTGCTCAAAAATGATTGCTTTTCAAAATAAAAAACACTGTTGTTATCTGCATTACAGCACCGATCAGATTATGTAGGAGATAGGGCATTTATAATGCAGTGACAGAGCCTCTTTAAACCCAGATGCATTACTGAAGTCAGCCTGCATGACTGCATATCTAATGGAATGGACAGTTTGATTAGATCAATTGTTGCTAATACTTAATGTTGACAAAATATATAGACGTATAAGAAAAGATATTAGACATTTAAATCAGAGGCATGGCTTGAAACTCTGGGGGCCCAATGCAAAACCTGAAACAGGGCCCCCACCTACCATGTGCCATTGATAATGCTAGTTTCTTCTTATGTGGCAGATGTGTCTTTAGGCCCTAGGGCCTGGGTGCGTATGCTACTTTTGCACCCCTATAGCTACCACACTACTTAAATTACGTTTGTTTGTTATTTTTATGTAAAGCACATTGCTTATTTCAAGAATTACTGTAGCATGAGTCTGCACAGACTAATAGAAACTAACTTTACAGCACAAGTTAAGTATCCATTAAATTAGCTTTACAGAGATTGATAAAAGAGAACATATCTTGTGCAGGCTGGCGTGCCCATTAGTGGGTACCGTGCTTTAAATGAAGTCACATATAAGTCATTTTAATAAAATTGAACTTGGCCACTTGTATGCCCTAAGAACTATGAGTGACCCATGATACTGCTCGGCTTTTGACCATCATGCTACTGACAAAATTCACAAGTTTAACTGCATATGTACCATACAGTACTAATATGTTAAATAAATAAATAAACAATTGATCAAGAGGGATTTCATTGACATGAAAACATAGGCTACATCAACATTTCCAGCAGACATATCGTTTAATATATATTCTCGACAAAAATAATACATACAAAACAGGACCATTGACTAAATGGACTTAACAAACATCAAGAATAACGTGATGAATAATATATCATAGAATACATAAGACAAATTCATATAAACCAAGAGATTGGATTGGTCATGTGTAAATAGAAAAACAAGTGATTATAGCAAATGGTCATAGTTATGCACAGAGAGACATGGATTCCTGTTTTTATTCAGTACTAGAAGTTGGCCAACAAAAAGTTTTGCAAACTGTTACGTCTGTACTACTAGAAGAGGAAAGAGGCATTTGATTTCTATAGGGAGTTCATTGAGGTAAATGTTTTACAGGAACGTGATGGTGACCGATGGGCTCCAATATCTGTATAGGTATTATGATTTATATGTGTCCGTACTTATGTTATATTCAGATTTTGGGAGTTATTTTCTATAGTGTAAAATGCAAAAAGATCTGAGAGCTAGTGAGTTAGTACTTACCGCTGCCACAGCCTAAGCAGATTCCACCCAAAAATATGTTGCTAGATAAGGATTCCTTATCCCACACTGTAAGCTCTAGGCAGACATTTTGAAGATCACTGGGCTGAAGGCTGGTGAAGGAGAAGGTATGGTTCCACTGAGGGTTCACAGACTTTTTAATTATGGGAGTTTTGTGCTTTGTGGATTTGTTGTTATCTGGCAGCAGATATCTGAGGAAAGAAACTCAGCTTGTTAAAAGGTTATCACAACGCAAAAAAAACAAGAAGCAAATAAGGGATTCATCCATATACTTGCCTTATAGTTACAGTGAAGGAAATAAGTATTTGATCCCTTGCTGATTTTGTAAGTTTGACCACTGTCAAAGACGTGAACAGTCTAGAATTTTTAGGCTAGGTTAATTTTACCAGTGAGAGATAGATTATATAAAAAAAAAAAAAGAAAATCACATTGTCAAAATTATATATATTTATTTGCAATGTGCACAGAGAAATAAGTATTTGATCCCCAACCAACCATTAAGAGTTCAGCCTCCTCCAGACCAGTTACACGCTCCAAATCAACTTGGTGCCTGCATTAAAGACAGCTGTCTTAAATGGTCACCTGTATAAAAGACTCCTGTCCACAGACTCAATGAATCAGTCTGACTCTAACCTCTGCAACATGGGCAAGACCAAAGAGCTTTCTAAGGATGTCAGGGACAAGATCATAGACCTGCACAAGGCTAGAATGGGCTACAAAACCATAAGTAAGACGCTGGGTGAGAAGGAGACAACTGTTGGTGCAATAGTAAGAAAATGGAAGACATACAAAATGACGATCAATCGACATCGATCTGGGGCTCCATGCAAAATCTCACCTCGTGGGGTATCCTTGATCCTGAGGAAGGTGAGCGCTCAGCCGAAAACTACACGGGGGGAACTTGTTAATGATCTCAAGGCAGCTGGGACCACAGTCACCAAGAAAACCATTGGTAACACATTACGCCGTAATGGATTAAAATCCTGCAGTGCCCGCAAGGTCCCCCTGCTCAAGAAGGCACATGTACAGGCCCGTCTGAAGTTTGCAAATGAACATCTGGATGATTCTGAGAGTGATTGGGAGAAGGTGCTGTGGTCAGATGAGACTAAAATTTAGCTGCTTAGTGTTTGGAGGAAGAGAAGTGCTGCCTATGACCCAAAGAACACCGTCCCCACTGTCAAGCATGGAGGTGGAAACATTATGTTTTGGGGGTGTTTCTCTGCTAAGGGCACAGGACTACTTCACCACATCAATGGGAGAATGGATGGAGCCATGTACCGTCAAATCCTGAGTGACAACCTCCTTCCCTCCACCAGGACATTAAAAATGGCTCGTGGCTGGGTCTTCCAGGACGACAATGACCCAAAACATACAGCCAAGGCAACAAAGGAGTGGCTCAAAAAGAAGCACATTAAGGTCATGGAGTGGCCTAGCCAGTCTCCAGACCTTAATCCCATCGAAAATTTATGGAGGGAGCTGAAAATCCGAGTTGCCAAGCGACAGCCTCGAAATCTTAATGATTTACAGATGATCTGCAAAGAGGAGTGGGCCAAAATTCCATCTAACATGTGTGCAAACC
Organism: Rhinoderma darwinii; assembly: GCF_050947455.1. NCBI lineage: Eukaryota > Metazoa > Chordata > Amphibia > Anura > Rhinodermatidae > Rhinoderma > Rhinoderma darwinii. The sequence continues at coordinate 380,628,081 of NC_134688.1, read as the reverse complement.
TCATCATCAACTACAAAAAACGTCTGACTGCTGTGCTTGCCAACAAGGGTTTTGCCACCAAGTATTAAGTCTTGTTTGCCAAAGGGATCAAATACTTATTTCTCTGTGCACAATGCAAATAAATATATATAATTTTGACAATGTGATTTTCTGGTTTTTTTTAAAAATATAATCTATCTCTCACTGGTAAAATTAACCTAGCCTAAAAATTCTAGACTGTTCATGTCTTTGACAGTGGGCAAACTTACAAAATCAGCAAGGGATCAAATACTTATTTCCTTCACTGTATGTGTGTAATGCTGTACAATTCAGTTAACACAAAAATTGCAATATGAGAATAATATACAGTATCAAACCTTGTCATCTGAGATGTATCCTCAAATTCATGGCCCCGTAGGACATGTTCACACAGATTATGTGTGAAGCAGAAAAATACGAGGCTGATTTTAAGAGAACTCCAGACATTTTGAAGAAGATCTGTCTAGTGTTCTTCAAAAGGTTTTTGGCATTGTCCATTGGAAATGTTAAAAATCCGCTTCAAAAATGCCTCAAGAAGTGGCATATACAAGGCATATTTTTACAGTGCATTTTTTTTAACAGCAGCGAAAAAAAAGCCTCGTATGAAGTACACAGCTTTTTTCCGTTTAAATCAATGGAAAGCTGTCTGCAGGAGTTTTCGAAATGGCTCCGATATATGCCGGAAAATAAGCCGCGTGAACATGCTCTTAAAGTGCATTTCCCCCTTTTAGCAACATTTCATTTTTAGGTATAATAAGAAATGAATCAGATTGGGATTCTGGACATTTTTAGATAAAAAAAAGTAAAAATTGTATTCTAGGGTGGACATTCACTTTTAGCAAAAATAGCTGGTCAATCACATAATTGTAATACAGTACATATAATGGTTTATGGATATAATGTCACCATATTGTTTAAGATTTATATACATTAGTAAACTTAGGTTATGTTAGGCCTGCTGATATCTTTCAAATAATTTATTGTAAAATGTCAAGGTCAAGGTTCATGTAATCTCAAACCTCCGAAGGAAATCCAGAAGCTGTCAACCTTAGGGTAATTGCACACGAGAACTGGCTTTTACGTCTGAAATTACAGACTGTTTTCAGGAGAAAACAGCTGCGTCGTTTCAGACGTAAAAGCTCCTCCTCGCATTATGCGAGGCGTCTTTGACGGCCGAACATTTGAGCTATTCTTCATTGAATTCAATGAAAAACGGCTCAAATTATGTCCAAAGAAGTGTCCTGCACTTCTTTGATGAGGCAGTCCTTTTACGCGTCATCGTTTGACAGCTGTCAAATGACGACGCGTAAATTACAGGAATGAATGGGCAGATGTTTGCCGACGTATTTGAGCCGCATTTTCAGGCGTAAATCGAGGCATAATACGCCTCGTTTACGCCTGAAAATAGGTCGTGTGAACCCAGCCTTATATTTAACTATACAGCATCCCTGTGTTTCAATACATGATAAAGTTTAGGAAATAATGGTAATAAACTAGTACATACCAAGATGCACTGGCAAATAATAAACTAAAAAAAATGTTTTTCTTAAATCTTTTGTTTCTCAATTTTACTTAATCCATGACAATGAACCAGAGATTTCAACATTTACCGTTGCCCCCAACTGCTTAGTAATGAACTTTTTATGGGCTACCAGGATGAGTAGAGGAACCACGTGCATATTTCTGTGACAGAAAAGTGGTTGTCACAGTCGAAGCCATCTCCACCAGATTAAGCAGAATATCTTCATAAAACCAACAGTATCTGTCTTAACTTTGCAACCTAAGGCCTTGTTCACACAACTGATTTTTGCATTGGAAAATTCCAACGTGCATTGTGCCCATATTCCGTGGCAGAAATCCGAGGCTGACCCTCGCATTTCTGCCACGATTTGGCAGTTAAAAGTCGTGTTTTCCGCGCACAGATTATCCCAATTACATAAATCTAATCTGCTTGTGGCACCGGACAGTGTTTTGCGGTGGTATACGCTGTGGAAACCACAAAAAGAGGGGACGTGTCGCTTCTTTTTTTTCAGCTAGGCGCTTTGTTATTCTGCCTGTTGAAAATTCTGCCCATCTGAACAATGGGGTGGATTCCCATTGACACTAATGGGAGACTTGTTACCGATGGAATTCATGCAAAATGCGTCAGATTCCGCATGAAATTCCGTCGTATGAACAGGCTTAGGGACTAGAGCAGTGGTGTGCATGCTGCTGTGAAACTACAACTTTCAGCATGCTCTGTTGGGAGTTGTAGTTTCATAGATGGAGAGTCAAAAGTTGTAGACCCCTGGACTAAAGTGTAGAACTGAACAGAATATGTACATTTAGCCTTACCCTTTCACAAACGTGTCTGAAGTTCCCCCTGATTTCACAGCAGTTAGATTTTTGGCTTCCTTAACAAGTACTTCAAGTATTCCACCTGTTGGCATGGGAATTTTCTTTGACTTCCTGAAACTTTTCTTTCCTGTTAAATTGGAAATTTATGATACAGCAATGTTATAATATGTAATATTAGTACCCATACAAGGACAATTACAATGTAATGTATTAGTGACATTTTTTTTGTGAAAAAGAGCTAGTCATTTACATTGAGAAAGATATAGGGTTCATATCTACAGACTGCACAAAAAGCTTGAAGACATTAACGATACTTTAGAAGAAGGTGAAAAAAAAAATAGACAGGAAAGAAAGCAGAGGGCAGTATGGAATTAAGTGAAACTGGGACAGCGGTAGGAAGTGGGAGAAAGGGAAAGTGGGAGAAAGGGAAAGTTGGATAGCATCGCCGTGGTGCAACAAGTCTTTTATCCCTAGACATAACGTTTCCAGGGCTCCCACACCTAGCTAAAATAATGCTCCACATCTACTAGGATGCTACTCTGTTCAGTTTATCTTTTATTTCACAAGCTCAAGGGAAATTATAGTTGTCTCCAGGAAGGAGGAATTGCCATCTTCCTTTATATGAAGATGAAGGAAATCAATTTGTTAAAGCACTTGTGAAACACATGTGTTTACCGAATGTGTACCCTCACCCCCACAACTATGGAAACAAGGCAACGGGGCATTTGCAAGAGTTGGAGGAGGCTCGTAGCGATGTAGAGCAGCCAAGGGGATGTCAATCAAAATCTGGGGCGGCGCCATTTAAATTTCCACTTCAGGCAACTGAAAAGCTAGGATCGGCCCTGACCCCATCCATCACCACTAAGAACTAACTGAATCTTGGCTGTCTTGCATCTGTGATGTTCGGCAGCACAGGTCCCCTTACACCTCCGGTCCCCTAGTGGACAGTGATTGTGTGACATAACACACCCACCCTCAATTGAAAAGTGGAGCTTCAGCTCATTCGTATTCATAGCGCTGTAGTGGACTCTAGTCTCCAGCGTTGCGGATGCCATGCATGATGCAAGAAAAAGGGCTGCTGCTGGTTGTGGCATAATGGCTGGGAGCTGGCCTTCTGTAAACTTCAATGAAATGTGCCGTGCACGGGACCACTACTATTCTGGGCCCAATTGCGGTCACACCCTGTGCAACTGGGATCATTATGTCTCTGGCCCTCTGGCACCGGACTTATTCCCCTCCCCCTATTGAAATAAACTAGCGGTGAAGGAAAAATTAGTGGGGAGGAATGGCTGCTGGTCAAACAAGGTATCTCATGTGTATGGCCAGTTTCAATGCTTCAGTAAATAATGTCATTCTATTGCGCAATGCTTTCAAAACTGTGGCAACAGTTTAGGAAAGGCCCTTTCCTGTTGCAGTAAACAAGATCCATAAAAATGGTCTGCCAAGATGTTGAAGAGCTTAACTGGTCCCTAATCCCAACCTCATCAAACACCTCATGAAGCCTTATTGCTTAACATCAGTGCCTGACCTCATTACCGCTTGTGTGGCAGCCATACTCCAAAAACTAGTAGAAAACCTTCTTAGAAGAGTGAAAGCTGATATAGAGGGGTCAACTCCATATGGACACCCAATGTTTTGTCAAAATACAAATAATTAGCTCACAGCAAACACATATGGATGAACATAAAGTTCGGGTGTCCAGTATCTTTTGGACAGTGTTTTTTGTAGTCACCTTATTATACCAAATTATGCCATTTTTTTTGGGTGATTTATTTAAAAAAAAATGTAAAAAACAAAACTAAAAAAAAGCCCTAGCACAGCGAAATCAGCACATGTGAACCTAGACTTAGACTTTCTTGGATATCTTCTCTTTTAAGAACAAGGTTTGGAGAAATAGTACACTTGAAAATATGATTCCTCTTATATGCCCAATTAATATTTTAGTAATACAAGACTTTACCTGTTGATACTGATTCTAAAGGAAGAGTCAAGTTTTTTTCTGGAGGTATATAGTGTAAGCCAATTATAATTTCTCCTTTATATTGCAGAGTAACTTCCGATGTCGAATCCATCTTAAAAAAATAAAAAAAATTATACTTTAAATCATCTAACTAAAATCTATAAGTAACGTACTAAGATATGTTTCCTGATGGAACGCTGCTTAAAATGGCCCACTACACCAACACAAGAAAGCATGCTCTCTGTGTAAGTTGAGCATATAAATTTTGTATATTGGGTGTCAGGGATGCCGCCATGTTGTCCTGCTCAGCTAATCACTCAATTAACATAGAAAGCATACTTTTTTGGTGTTGCAAAGTATTGGGATTTGAGGTGCTGCTCTACTTCTTCTAACTTATTTTTGAAGGGTGTCTATTAGAGTCCCTGTTAAAATTGGTCTATCCCTTACTTTTCTTCGGTATAGTACATTTAGTACCATTACAGTTACTGCATTGTAGGACTGGTTTCAAATCTACAATTGTAACCTATTATATGAAAGAATCTTGAAGTGTAAAGGACTTGCACTTGTCTCCTGCAGGAGAGTTATGACTGTGATACTTTATTTCCCACAACCCTCTCACCAACCATCCATTTTGAAGACCCAATATCTAAGTATATGCACTTCCCCATTATTTATCCCCATTGTTTTATTCCAAAACAGAAATGCAGTTATCTATAGCTTATAGCTGGCAAATATTATGTCAAGGAACACATTATGATTTTGAAAAATAATGTGGTTCAAAAGCACCCATGAGAAATAAGACTTAATTGCAAAATATTTATATAAGGCAAGAAGTGAATTACTGCGAAAATATGTGCGTCCATCTGGCGATAACTGTCAAGAGATTTCCGCAAGCATTTCATGGCTCATTTAATCTATCTCCTATAGTTTATCATAGACTGGCAAACATTCTACAGATTGACTGCACTATAATTTAAACACGGGAATAGGTGGTAGCATGCCTGCCAACTTTATCTAAAGAGTTCTATTTTTAATATCTAGAAAAAGCTACAGTCAGTTCTGCAGCGGGTAATAAAGGATCAATAACAGATTACTTTGTGTGGGATTAGGCTATAGGATGCTGGGCACTGTATATTACCTAACATGGAATAATGTGTCTATTCAATATAATATACATTGAGATAGAAGGAAGAGCGTCGTTTCTGTTTTGCGATAAATCGAATGCTGTGGTCTCAAGATATCGGAGTGTTAGTGTAGCCATTTGAAGTAAAATTGCTAATTTAAGTCGTCTAAATATTACCTCGATACGTAGAGCTGCAGGTCAGCGCAACACAGGCACAAACACTGCCATTAGATGTATTCGAAAGGGACTCATTCTTACAAACTAGTAAGTTACACTACACTTTGTGTTACACGTAACAGTGCACCTGTGCAGACTACAGCTGTAGCTCCTTGTAGCCCCAACCCTTAAGAGTTCATGCACACGACAGTTTATAAGGAGCCGTAATAAGGTTGACATAGAGTTGACTCCCACTGTACCTCTGTATGCCCCCGATTTCATTCGGAGGCACAAGCATGCTCCCTTGGACTCTATAAGTACGAAGGTGTTCTCCCCAACAATGAATGTCTACAATGAACAGTATATGGTGGTGCATATGGGCTGTACTAATGGAGTCATCTAGATTCTATGTCAGTGTGCATGAGATCTAATACTGACCAAGTTGAAGCAGATGTTTCTTCTTTGTGATAAATGAATTACAATGTGGGGTTTGTAGCTTCTACAGACAAGAGAACAACCAAATTGATGAACCTTAATTTACCAACCAATCTAATAATCAACAAAGATATGTTGGGCCGGATTCACACGAGCATGTTTGGTCCGTGATATATGGTCCGTATGTCCGCCGTATTTCCCGGACCGAGCACACTGCAGGAACCCGGGCTCCTAGCATCAAAGTTATCTATGACGCTAGGAGTCCATGTCTCTCCGCGGAACAACTGTCCCGTACTGAAAACATGATTACAGTACGGAACAATTTTCCCGCAGTGAGACAGTGACACCTAGCGTCATAGATAACTATGAAGCTAGGAGCCCGGCTCCCTGCAGTGTGTTCGGTCCGGGAAATGCGGCCGACATATGGACCGTATATCACGGACCGAACTTGCTCGTGTGAATCCGGCCTTATATTAATATTTTACAAATATATAATAGGTATCAAGCATTCAAAGGTTTTATTCTAATTTTTCAGCCATGGATCAGGAACAAGTTATACCAAAGCCTCTGCCAGGCAATGAAACGTCATGCAATTCCATAGGGCATGTGATGGAAGATGTATGGTTTTTTTCTGTCAGATTTTTTACGGAATATGACAGAACAAATCTTTGTATGTCTTCATATAAAATCAGAGGCATATGGAGGTACTATAGAGGCCTCTTGCATCTCTATGGAAGCCCTGTTATGCTTCGTACAAAATGGAGCCAGAAAATGGCCGCGTGGATGAGGCCTAAGGAGGTATCGGTGTGAGGTAGCTTTCATTGCTTCTCAATTGTTGACATTTACAGTTGAACTGCCAAATTATATTCCATTTATGTAACAAAACACGGCACTCACCTTGGGTTGTAGAGTAAAACATTCATCTTCTTGATTTTCAAAATTCCATGTATCAAGTGGAATATTTACTTCTCCCAAGAAGCTGTTACGTCCAAATCGGTCATTATGCCAGACAGACAATTGTAAAGTTCTAGTTTCTAATTGTGTGTGACTGATGACATACTGAAAGAAAAAAAAAAAAGAAAAAATGTGCACATAGATGTGGGAAGCAGTAAAGATTACACAAATACATATCCAGTTCCAGAGCAGTATAACATAATAAAACTACAGCAAAATTACTTTCATGCATCGCTGGAAGCTCCAAAAATCCTGATAGACTGCTGTCTAGAATAAAATATTACCATTGTTTTAAGGTAAGTCAAAACTCAACCATGCAAAGAGATCGCACTAGATATTTTTCAGCAGTAAAATACTTCTCTTAGCATTTTTAAGGAGTATTTTTAGCCAAAGAGGAGTATATAATTTACGGCAACGCAATTTTATAGCAAATAGGCTGAAATACATTTAGTGCGATATTTCTCTCTCTCACATTACATTTCCTGACATATAGAGTACACCTCAGGGGCCACAGTACCTATCATGCTAGATGACAACTCAGGGGCCACAGTCTGTGTATATCTACATCATAGGGGCCACAACTGTTATTATAGCATACTATATCCTGTCATTCTAGGAGAACATCAGGGGCCACACACAGTTACAATTCTATCATACTAGAAAGTATCTCAGGGACCACAGACTGAGGACATCCACACCTTATTGACCCCCACTCCCAGTGCCCCATTACAATGCTGGGCTCCCCAGTACCTTACAAGCTTCCCTTTCTGCCCTGTCAGGGGCCATTGTAATCACCCTCCCCTTACCCATGGGTATTCAGTACTCATTGGCAGGTTGGGGCAGAAGAAGCGATGATCCACTACCGCTGACAGTGGCGGATTATCATATCGCACATCATCTTGCTAACTAACGAAGATGAGGAGGGGAGGAGCAGGGAATTGGCCGGGAAAGGGGTAGGACACGCCTCCCTGACAAGTGCGGGCCGCCGCCATTGAGTAACAGAACAGCGACGGACGGCTGTTCTGTTACTCCGAATCTGCAAGACAAGAGCCGGGCGGTCGGTCACCGACGCTGAGGTCAGTACAGCAGGCTTATCCTCCTGCCCAACTGGTTCCCGACCGCTGGCTGTATTTTTACGGCCAGCGGTCAGGGACGGGTCCTTAAAACCCGAGCCATAGACTTTCTACGGCTCGGGTTTTAACTTGCTGCCCGCGCGATCGGGCAGCTGAATGTCGGGTCTCCGGCTGTCAGTGACTGCCGGGGACCCTGAGGAGAAGACAGAAGCAGCTTTCGCTGCTTCTGTCTTCTCCAATGTCTTCTTACACAGCGTTCAATGAACGCTGTGTATAGGAATAGAGACAGCAGCAGTGGCGCTGTCTCTATTCCTCCCGGTGATCATGTGACTGGTCACATGATCGCCGGGTGCCGTTAGTGACAGACTGCTGCTGGGTCTAACTAGACCCAGCACAGCCCTATTAGTGACAATCGTCACTATGAGAGGGCTGATTTCCCCTGTAACTGGGGCTGCTGTGCAGCTCCAGTTACAGTGAAAAAACATGGTGTAAAAGAAAGAAAAAAAATATATAAAGTTCCCCAAAGGTCTTTTTTGACCTTTGAGGAACAGACCATAGTAATAAAAAAATAGGAAAGTAAAGTGCAAAAAAAAATGAAATAATAAATACACATAAAATACCCACCCCAATAAAAACCGTCCCCCCCCCCCCCCCCGCCAATCATTGTTGTAACGCTAGCGCTGACCCAATTACCCTAATATAGACATGTAATATATTAAAATTTACGGTAAACAATGACGATTACAAATAAAAGGTCTATTTTAGGGTAAAACTATGTTATTACCCAAAAAAATAGCTGAAACGTAAAAAAGCTTATTTTTTTACTATTATTTTCAAACTTTATGAATAAAAATTGTAAAATAGCAAAAAAGGTGTGTATAAAAACGATAAAAAAAAAGAAACCTGCATTGTCTACGGAAAAAACGTCGCAAAAATCACGTCGTTTTTATTTATTTTTTATAAAAATGTGTGTTTGGTGCAACTTTGTAATTACGTTTTATTAAAAAATATTTTCACTTTTTGAGATACAGCTGCTTTGTATCCTGTATCCGTCAGCTCAGCAGGACTGACGGGATCAGTGAAACGGGCCCTGCGCTAAATTATAATCTTAGATGTGATAGATTTGAGGTGGATCCTGCGTGTCACTGATCCTGTCAGTCCTGCTGACCTGACGGATACAGGATACAAAGCAGCTGTATCTCAAAAAGTAAAAATATTTTTTAATAAAACGTAATTACAAAGTTGCACCAAACACACATTTTTATAAAAAATAAATAAAAACGACGTCATTTTTGCGACGTTTTTTCCGTAGACAATGCAGGTTTCGTTTTTTATCGTTTTTATACACACCTTTTTTGCTATTTTACAATTTTTATTCATAAAGTTTGAAAATAATAGTAAACAAATAAGCTTTTTTACGTTTCAGCTATTTTTTTTGGTAATAACATAGTTTTACCCTAAAATAGACCTTTTATTTGTAATCGTCATTGTTTACCGTAAATTGTAATATATTGCATGTCTATATTAGGGTAATTGGGTAATATATATATATATATATATATATATATATATATATATATATATATATATATATATATATATATATAATTATGATATAAAGTTTTTAAATGTGTACATAACCTTGTGGCACTATATACAAGGGGGAGCGCTGTGTGCCACTATATACAAGGGGGAGCGCTGTGTGCCACTATATACAAGGGGGAGCGCTGTGTGGCACTATATACAAGGGGGAGCGCTGTGTGGCACTATATACAAGGGGGAGCGCTGTGTGCCACTATATACAAGGGGGAGCGCTGTGTGGCACTATATACAAGGGGAGCGCTGTGTGGCACTATATACAAGGGGGAGCGCTGTGTGGCACTGTATACAAGGGGGGGCTGTGTAGTGCTATCCACAGTGGTATGTGTGTGGCGCTCTTTATAGGGGGGGCTTTTTGGTGCTATTTACAAGGGGGGAGGGCTGTGTGGCGCTCTCTACGGGGGGCTGTATGGCACTATCTATATGGGGCTGTGTGTAACGCTCTCTACGGGGAGGATGTGTGATATATAGAGGGGGCTGTGTATAGCGATATCTATGGGGGTGTGTAATATCTACAGGGGCTGTGTGTGGCACTATGTACAGGGGGCTGTGTGTGGCACTATGTACAGGGGGCTGTGTGTGGCACTATGTACAGGGGGCTGTGTGTATGTGGTGTTTTACAGTGTGTGGTATTATTATATTCAGGCACGCAGTGTTTGGTGCTATTATATTTAGGGGCACAGTATGTGGCACCATGATAACTTTATTTTCGTTTATAGGTGTGGAAATGTTGGAAAAGTGAGGAGACGTCTGAGTGGCAAATTCTGCAGAAATGAGTCATGGCCGGGAGAAGTCGTCATGAGCTCTGGACCGGATGGAGAAGAAAAGAGGAAAAAAACTACTAGAATCTGAGACGTCGTCACCTGTGAGTCACTAGATTTATAGAGAATCTGTCACCTCTCCTGACATGTTTATTATAGGAAATCCTTGTATTTCACAAAAAGTATTTCTGCAGTCCAGGACTATAGACAATTCCCCTTGTCAGGAGGTTGTGTCCCTGAACAGTGTGATACTCTCAGTATGTAGGGACACAGCCCTGTGACAAGGGAAATCGTAACACTGTTAATGCTTGCCCAAAAAAGTAGTGTCAAAAATAGTTACGGCGCGGCAGGGCGGCGGTTTGGAAGGGGGGCCCAAGTTTGGGTAACAGCCCAGGGCCCATGGTCTACTTAATCCGCCACTGACCGCTGAGACACCATTTTGCTCCTTGTGCTGGCTGCACAATACGAGACTGTCTGAGAACCTCTCCATATGCACTTATATTACCTCTCATACTGTGTCGCCAGTGACATTCTCCAGCTCAAAGTGAATTCAGTCTCATGCATAATGATATGCATGAGACTGATTTCAAAGTGTTCAGGAGCCTTTACAGGCATCACTGATGCCTGTAGAGGCGTTATTGTAACCCCTGCGTGAAAATAACTCTTATTGTACTGTAATGGTGTACTACATTCTTTCCTTTCTACGTCAGTCAGTCACGCTCCTGAGTCTTGACCTTTGTAGGTTTGCACTTGTAGCTAGGCTAAAGCACTCATTTGTAAAAGAAATGGAGCTATGATTTTGTCAAAAAGTCACCCAGACATCATAGAAATGTTTAGCACCTACCCTTTTATTTTATTTTTTAAATTGAGTTGATAAAAAAAAAAAAAGAATAAAAGAAAAAAGAAACCTTGTAACCTTATGGTATATAAAATAATAAAAAAACAGCCTCTGGTCTGACACATCCCAGATGAACAAATGGGGAAAAAAAGGACAGATAAAAATGTATTTCACTGATACCAGATCATGTTTTACACTCCACAGGTAGGAATTCAATCAAGTATTAGTTCTATTAGATGGCCTCATGAGGGCCGTGTAAACGGGCGCCGATCAACGAGATAGATTGTTGATCGGCACTCGTTTTTTCCTGTCACAAAGAGCTACGGATGTAGCCATCTTTATCTTGACTGATAACTTGCTGCAGCGTGATATCACAGAACGAAAGCCAATGAAAAGTCATTGAAAAGTCAAGATAAAGGATCTTGCCACTGTGTATTTAATGCGTTAAAAGTCAAGATAAAGACGGCTACATCTGTATTATCAGTAATGTATGGGGATGGGCGATCTTTACTCCGATCACTCGTCCTCATACATTTCTATCATGTCGGCAGCGCATCTCCCTGTTTACAGGGAGATTTGCTGCTGACAACGATAATAGTTTAGGCTGCGTAACCGATACAACAGCCGATGTACAAGCGTTTGCTCGTTGATCGGCTGATCGTTGTCCTGTTTACACAGGATAATGATCGGGAACGAGCGTATTGTCAACGCTCGTTTTCCCGATAATTGTAAGGTTTTCAAGGGCCCTATGTCTCATTGAGAGGGATCGGAGCGAGTGTTCTCTGAATGTGATTGACTGCCAGGGAGACTTGATAGAGTTATTTAACAGCTACTTGCTTTTTCAGACACTGGAGATTTGTGAAGTCAGTAGCACAAAAAGCTGATCTTACAAATAAGATTGCACATGGTTACTGCACATTGAGCACGTGTAAGGGCCCCATGCACATGACCGTAAAAATCGTCCATAATTGCGGACCGCAATTACGGTCCACAATTACGGAACCATTCACTTCTGTTTATTTCTGGTAAGGCGTCCGAGGCAAAGAAGTGTACCGCAAAATATAGGACATGTCCTATCTTTTGCTTTTTACGAGCCAAAAATGTGGGCGGCTGTCTGCGGCCGTCCGTGCCCGCAATCGCGGCCCGTGATTACGGGCACGGACGTATGCATGGGGCCTTAGTCTTGAGGAATTAAAAAGATTATATTGGAATATAGTTGTTGCAAATTCAAACTGTTAAATAGGTAATAGTTTATTTAGCAGTTCTACTATTATTTGCTGCCCTTTGTTTAATAAATGAGCCTTTCACAAATTTACCATTTATAACTGAAATGGATCCATGCATTAATTTTCATTTTGTATTCAGTGTGAACTGTATTTGTTAACACGATGTGTTGATGAAGATGGGGCAGCTACGGAGCTGTGGTTACCTGGTCTTACTACAGAGTCTTATCTGTCCTACCTCACCGCCAATTTCCAGAATAGAAAAATGGCAGCTCATACAATTACAAGTCACACCTATTACATTTTTTTTTTACATCTGGGGAAAATCCAGAGAATAGCTATGGGGACATCATATAAACAATAGGCAAATAATGTCAAGTTGGATTCAAACCCATATAGCCAATGCTGTACTAAACATGAAATCCAAATGCGTTAGAACTGCAATCTTCTGGTATCAAGAGGCTTCTCTTAAATCTGTGCTTGAAAAGTTTAACATCCATTACTTGTAGTTAAGCTATATTTATTTGGATGACTTGTAAAAAATCAATGTTGTCTGTTATATCGTAATGACTCGGCTCCTCGGAGACACATTTGCTATTTGTGTTTCCAAACTTTAATGAAAATGAACTGAGGTTTCACAGTCATTAAACATCAGCTACCTCCCTTACACAGTAGTAAATACCAAAGTGTACTGCACTTCATAGACATTGAAATTAATTAAAAAAGCATTTTCTTATTTTCTATGTTTTATTAGTGCGTCCCTTTCTAGAGTCAAATCCCGACATTCATGATTGGGAGAATTAATGTACTTCATATTATTTTTTTAGGCAGTAGTCTAACATCCAAAAAGAGAGAGTGCTATTTTTTATCTGGAAAAGTGATCTTCTGGCATGTCATTTAAACATGTTAGAAGATTACAATGGTGGAGTCCTCCACCAGTTTTGGGGCAATTAAATCTATTCATCACAAGAAATCTCACAGTATTCTAAATAAAAGTCCATCCAAGTAAATGAGGCTTCGCCTAGAATGTTGTGCCAGTGATTTCTAGTTCGTGCCTAAGGCCCCATGCACATGACTGCAAAAAATCTCCGTAATTGTGGACCGTAATACGGTCCGCAATTACGGACCCATTCAGTTCTATTGCCCGCGGACACCTTTCCGTATCGCTACGGATAAGTGTCCGTGCCGTAGAACTGTGCCGCAAAAGATAGAACATGTTCTATCTTTTGCGTTTTACGGGCCGTGCTCCCATACTTTGTATGGGAGAACAAGCCGAAAATTCGGGCTGCGGCTGTTATTACAGGCACGGCCGTGTGCATGAGGCATAAGGATTTCAGTCACTCTACAGTACACAAGAGCCTATTTGTTCTGGAAATGCGTTTTGGTTACCAACTTCATCAATGCGATTTTCTGTTGTGTCATTATTTCACGTCAGCATATCATTTTTGCCTGGATTTTCTCTTTAAGTCCCACAGTGGTAAAAAAAAAACGCTGATCTCTGGAAGTGGCCAGAATGAAGAATGTGACAATTGTAATGTCATCAAGAAGAAGGAGCAACTGGTAAAGTGGTTGTCCCAGAATTAATGAAGAAAGATAAAAATCTGACTAATATAGTGGTAATCTCTTTCTAACAAAGCTAGAACCTGCCTTGTATCTTACATGGATCCAGAGATCTCCCCATTCATTGATCCCATTGCTCTGCTAGATAGTGTTCAGCCTGGCAGCTCAGGGGTGTGTTCTTTCTGCTCCAGCTCCTCCCCCTTCCTGTCATAGCTTATATAGGCAGATCTTTCTGCTTCACTGCCTCTGCCTCCTCTCTAAGGGTATGTGCACACACACTAATTACGTCCGTATTTGACGGACGTATTTCGGCCGCAAGTACCGGACCGAACACAGTGCAGGGAGCCGGGCTCCTAGCATCATACTTATGTACGATGCTAGGAGTCCCTGCCTCGCTGCAGGACAATTGTCCCGTACTGTAATCATGTTTTCAGTACGGGACAATTGTCCTGCAGCGAGGCAGGGACTCCTAGCATCGTACATAAGTATGATACTAGGAGCCCGGCTCCCTGCACTGTGTTCGGTCCGGTACTTGCGGCCGAAATACGTCCGTCAATTACGGACGTAATTAGTGTGTGTGCACATACCCTTCGAGAAGCTTTACAAATACCTCCCATAATATCTGTTTTTAGAGGTAGAGCACAGCCCTATATAACTGAAGAAGAGGGAGAGCCTGCAGGTTACACACAGTAGGAGGATAAGCATAAGCAATAGAGCTTCATGCAGTATGTAAGCAGTGCTGTATGCAGGATCTCTCCTCATCTAAGAAAACTGCCGGCTCTCCTATGTATTTCTGATTGTGTGAGTCTTCATTCACACTAGAAGCGGTGTTTCTGAATAAAAGGTTACTAGTATAGAAAACCCGTTACACGGGTTTGCTAGCAAAAGGAATGCAGTGGTCTGTTAATATATATAAATGCTCCCCATAGCTGCCCCCACACAGTATAATGCCCCCCATAGCTGCCCCCACAGTATAATATCCCCCATATCAGCTCCTCCCACAGTACAATGCTCCTCATAGCTGCCCCCACAGTATAATGCCCCTCATAGCTGCCCCACACAGTATAATGCCCCCCATAGATGCCCCCACAGAATAATTCCCCCCATAGCTGCCCCCACACGGCTTAATACCCCCATAGCTTCCCCCGCACAGTATAATGCCCCCATAGCTTCCCCCACACAGTATAATGTCCCCCATAGCTGCCCCCACACAGCATAATGCTCCCCATAGCTGCCCCCACACAGCATAATGCCCCCATAGCTGCCCCCACAGTATAATGCCCCCCTCCCTCCCATACACAATATAATGCCCCCCTCCCATACACAATATAATGCCCCCCCTCCCTCCCATACACAGTATAATGCCCCCCCTCCCTCCCATACACAGTATAATGCCCCCCTCCCATACACAGTATAATGCTCCCCTCCCTCCCATACACAGTATAATGCCCCCTCCCTCCCATACACAGTATAATGCCCCCCTCCCTCCCATACACAGTATAATGACCCCCTCCCTCTTATACACAGTATAATGACCCCCTCCCTTCCATACACAGTATAATGCCTCCCTCCCATACACAGTATAATGCCCCCATATGTACGGACCAAATAGAAAAGTAATAACATACATACTTACCTATCCCTGTTCCCATGATCGGTGGAGGATCCTTTGCCTCCTCTGCACTGTGCTCAGTGTGCAGCCCGGCGAAGGCAGGCGCGATGTAGGGACATCATCGCGCCTGTCTGTACCGAGTCACTCACATCCCACAGACCGGAAGAGAAGGATCCTCCACCCGGCGGGGGAACGGGGATAGGTAAGTATGTATTTTATTATTTTTCTATTAGGTTCATACATATGGGGGGATTATACTGTGTATGGGAGGGAGATGGGGGCATTATACTGTGTATGGGAGAGGGGGGAATTATAGCTACGCCACTAATCACTCACATCTCCTACCAAAGTCTTCTGGCTGTGAGCGGAGCTAACTGGCGGTTGGGCTGTGAGCGGAGCTCTATGTGGGCGGAGCTCTATGTGGGCGGAGCTCTATGTGAGCTTCGGACATCACGTCCTTCTCGGTTATATAATAGATTCTTTACTTTTTTAATGACAAGCAGAGAAGTTTTTTTCTATTGGCTAGTGGCAGTTGGAGAGTTGAACTGAACATGTGCGTCCTCCCTCATCCATTTCAGTAGGAGGATGTGCACATTACTTTACAGATTAAACACCAGGGGGCGATATTTTAATGAAGTAAAGGGAATATCTTGCAACTGGAAAATTTTTGTAAAATAAGGTGAATTACAAAACTAATTCATTGTCAGGGTATGTTCACACGGCCTATTTTCGGCCGTTTTTCGGGCCGTAAACGCCGGAAAAACGTCCGCAAAATCGGAAGCAGAACGCCTCCTAACATCTTCCCATTGATTTCAATGGGAAAAACGGCGTTCTGTTCCGACGTAAAAAAAACGGCCGCGATAAAGAAGTGTAGGTCACCTCTTTCATAGACTCTATTGAAAACAGTTCCAAAAATGGCCGTAAAAAATGCAGCAAAAAACGCGGCGAAAATAGCGAGTGGCTTAAAAAACGCACGTATCCGCCCTGTGCAGCGCAGCGAATTCCGGGTGAAAAACCGCACCAAACGGTGGTGCAATTTTTGCGCCCGGAATGTCTGCTGCGGAAACCTGCTGCAATAACTGGATGCATGCAGGCCGGCCTCCTGGGATGACGTTTCATCCCATGTGACCGCTGCAGTCAATCACAGGTTGCAGCGGTCACATGGGATGAAACATTATCCCAAGAGGCCAGCCTGGAGGAAGAAACACAGGCTTCTAGGTAACTATAGTTGTTGGTTTTTTTTCAGAGTTGCGTTTTTTTTGCGGCGGAATTGCTGCGCCCCCGCCACAAAAAAAACCAACAACTGCTACTTGTTTGAGGGTTTTACCTCTCCATTGAGTTCAATGGGGAAAACCCGCAACAAATAAGCAGCGTTTACACAAATACAATTGACATGCTGCGGGATAAAATTCTGCACTGCAGGTACATTTCCGAGCATTTTTTCCGCTCAGTATTTACGCAGTGTGTGGATGAGATTTGTTCAATCTCAACCACTTTGCTGCTACTGTATTCTGCTGTTTTTTCGGTCGGCAATTCCGGACGGAAAAAACGCAGCAATCTTGTGTGGATAAGCCCTTAATCTGGCAAACAATTGCATCATTTCAATTTCCATTGAGTATTAAGTGAAGAGAATAAGTTTTAAAATAATAATTTTCATTGGCTTGAGAATCACTTGATATGATGTGTAACGCCCTTTAGGGCTGATTCAGACGAACGTGCCGTTTTTGCGCACGCAAAAACTGCTGCGTTTTGCGTGCACAATAGGCACTTGACAGCTCCATGTGCCCTGCTCATATGGATGCGCGGCTGCGTGCTTTTCGCGCAGCCGCCATCTTTATGATACTCCGTTTGGATGTTTGTAAACTGTGGGAGAAAGTCATTCATATTTACCCGGTCCCTCGTCTGACGTCCGCACCGGCCCCCCAGGATTGCGTGGCAGGCCATGTGACGCTTCAGCCTGTGATTGGCTGCAGCAGTCACATGGGATGCAACGTCATCCCAGGAGGCCGGACTGCAGGAAGAATCAGTTCCATTGATCTGGATGAGGCTTTCAGAAATCTATGCACCTGCTGCAGAAACAACCTCATTCATATTTTCTAAACTGATTTTAAGTCGCAGAAATTTCTGCCACAAATCTGCCGCATGTGAACCTACCCTTACAGTATTATAATGTACTCAAAAGCAATATCTAAATAGTATAAAATTGTTAGGAATAAACAAAATATCTTGCTGTTTGCATTCCAGACCACCATTCATATATCATACTGATAGTGCGTAATAGTAAAAACAGAACTATGCAATAAATAACCCATAAATTCAAAACCCTTTCAACCTGAATAGCTATGCAGCTCAATCCATCCTAAAGCCTGCAATATACTGAATATAATTTTTTTTATTGTCGTGCCTCCAGGAATGTTTCCGCATTGTTCAGTTAGGGAGTGTTTAATCATTCACACCTAGCATACTGAGTCGCTCAAATCGAAATACACATTTTATCCCTCCATGCCATATATATGTGCCGCCTCCATACCACTACGACTATTGTTCCTCCAGACACATCACCATAAATGAAATTAACTAAATATCTGTAAATAATTCAGCACTAATTTAGGCCTAATGCACATGACCGTGCAGTATCTGCACGGACGGGCCGCGGAGTGTCATCCGCATTTGCGGACCGTGCTCACAGTAATAAGTATTGGAGCACGGTTAATAAAAGCGAAAAATAGGACATGTCCTATTTTTTGCGGCTCATTTCTACGGCCCGGACACACACCCAGGAAGGTGTCCCGGGTATACGGGAAGGTATCCGTGGCCGATAGAAATTAATGTGTCAGCATTTTATCCGGAATTACGGATCCGCAATTGCGGATAAAAACTACAGTTGTGTGCATGAGGCCTCAGTCTATAACTGAATGTTATGATCCACAGCAATCACCAATTGCCTTGGGGTTTGGGAGGAAGCTGGTATATCTTTAGTGAACCAAGGGCCATTAGGACAGTTCACAGTAGGGATTAAACAATTAGCCATTAATGTTACTGCTTACTTTGAAACCCTGGGCCTAAGCACCGTTAGGGTAAGTTCACACGCTTAAATGGCTGAAAATATGGAGCTGTTTTCAGGTGAAAACAGCTCCTGATTTTGAGACTTTTTTTTAACAACTCGCATTTTTCCCTCTGTTTTTGGAGCTGTTTTTCAATGGAGTCAATGAAAAATGCCTCCAAAAACGTCCCAAGAAGTGTCCTGCACTTCTTTTAATGAGCTGTCATTTTACGCGCCGTATTTTGACAGCGACGCGTAAAATAAAGGCTCGTGGGAACAGAACATCGCAATGGGCAGATGTTTGTAGGCGTATTAGGGGCGTTTTTTCAGGCGTAATTCGAGGCGTACAACGCCCGAATTACGTCTGAAACTACTGCGTGTGAACATACCCTCAGGCTCTGTCCAGAAATTGTTTACATTCAGATTGTACACCAGGAAATACTCCAGACATATACACCAAATTTCTTTCCCCGAAGTATGCAACTCTATGCCATACAGCTGCATATGCACATCACTGACTCCCATTGTAAAAAAAATAAAAATAATTCTTTTTTTTAGGAATTTTGGTCCTAAGATGTTTTAGGAATACAATTTTGACTATTTAACTGTAACCTGCTTTTTTCTGGGCTATTTTCCCTTTCCTACCTGCCGAAAAACGAAAAGAGGACACAAATACAGTGTTTGATTTAGGGTATCCACAGATCTCTGAACCCAACAAAATATGTGGAGAATACCAAGAAGATTACCGTATTGCATATAGGTACAAAATAAAAAACTAATAGGTAGATATTCCCAGGAATGTTTTTACATCTGTTTGTAATGGCGGGGTAGGGAGACAGACAGGTGAGCCCTAATCTACCCGCCACTCAGTCCCTGCCTACTTGCAATGGCCCGTCCTAAGCGACGGCGTACAACTGGGCGACGGTCCCTACGCTCACTAAGTGCACGACAGACAAACAGACAAGGGTACACAGAAGCTAAGGGAAATGGGGCTGTTGCCCATGGCAACCCCGTGAGCAAAAAGAATAGTGAACGAGCCGAGTCAAACCAGGAGTGGACGAGGTACAAAACGCAGAGCAGGAGAATAGTGAATGAGCCGAGTCAAACCAGGAGTGGACGAGGTACAAAACGCAGAGCAGGAGAATAGTCAGTCAAGCTAGGGTCAATATGAAGCAGAAGACAAGTAGTAAGCAGCAGCAGCAGAGCCAGGAAACAGACTGAAAGAATCACAGGCAAAGGAGGAGCAGGAAGTGAAGGTATAAATAGACAGAGGGCGGGAGCTAGCTCCGTCTGGCCAGGCTGTGATAGGCTCTCCCACTCCTCGGCCTCCCCGACTGATTGGTGGAAGAAGGGGTTTCTCGACCAGACTTAGGAGCAGGTGCAGAGTCAGTAACCACGGGCGTCGACACAGAAGCTGTGTCAGGCAGATCCTTTACAGTACCCCCCCCCCTTTTATGAGGGGCCACTGGACCCTTTCTAGGTGGACCTGGCTTATAGGGGAACCGAAGATGGAACCTCCTGAGCAATACTGCAGCGTGAACATCCCAGGCGGGTACCCAAGTCCTCTCCTCAGGCCCGTATCTTCTCCAATGGACCAGGTACTGGAGAGAGCCTTGGACCATCCTTCTGTCCACAATCTTGGCCACCTCAAATTCTACCCCTTCAGGGGGGAGAACAGATACCGGAGGTTTCCTAGAGGGAGCCAAGGACGGGGAGCAGCGTTTCAGGAGGGAGGCATGAAACACGTCGTGTATTCGAAAAGACGGGGGTAACTCCAGTCGGAAGGAGACAGGGTTAAGGACTTCAATGACCTTGTACGGCCCTATATACCTGGGAGCAAATTTTTTGGACGGGACTTTACGGCGCAAATTTCTTGAAGACAGCCACACCAGATCCCCGACCGCAAACAAAGGGTTAGCAGAACGTCTTCTATCTGCCTGGGTCTTTTATATGCTCTGGGACACCTCTAGGTTCTTCTGAACCTGGGCCCAGACTGTGCACAGTTCCCGATGAACGACATCTACCTCAGGATTGTTGGAACTACCAGGTGAAACGGAGGAGAACCGTGGATTGAACCCAAAATTACAGAAAAAGGGGGAGACCCCTGACGAGTTACTGACCCGGTTATTAAGGGAAAATTCAGCGAGGGAAATGAAGGAGACCCAATCATATTGACAGTCAGAGATAAAACACCTTAAATATTGTTGTAGAGACTGATTAGTCCTCTCAGTTTGGCCTTTAATTTCAGGATGGAAGGCCGAGGAGAAGGACAGATCAATCTCCAACTTTTTACAGAAGGCTCTCCAAAACAATGAAACAAATTGTACGCCTCTGTCAGAAACAATATTGACAGGAACCCCATGGAGACGCAGGATGTGTTTGATAAACAAGGTAGCCAACGTCTTAGCATTGGGTAGTTTCTTGAGGGCACAAAGTGGCACATCTTACTGAAGCGGTCCACTACCACCCATACCACCGACTTGCCTTGAGATGGAGGCAGATCGGTGATAAAATCCATGGAGATATGGGTCCAAGGTCTCTGGGGAATAGGCAAAGAACATAGTAAACCCGTTGGTCGGGACCTGGGAGTCTTGGACCTAGCACAAATTTCACAAGCGGCGACGTAGGCCTTAACGTCTTTAAGCAACCCAGGCCACCAATAGTCTCTGGCAATGAGGTGCTTGGTACCCAGGATGCCTGGATGGCCAGATAGTGCAGAGTCATGATTTTCCCTGAGTACCCTTAGCCGGAATTGCAGTGGAACAAACAGCTTGTTCTCAGGAAGGTTCCTGGGAGCTGAACCTTGATCAGCCGCAATTTCGGAGACTAAGTCAGAATCAACAGAGGAAATGATTATACCTTGGGGCAAAACACAAGCAGGATCTTCCTCCGAAGGAGGGCTGGCCATGAAGCTACGCGACAGTGCATCAGCCTTAATATTTTTAGACCCTGCCCTATAGGTGACCAAAAAGTTGAATCTAGTAAAAAATAACACCCATCGAGTTTGTCTCAGGTTTAGCCTCCGGGCAGATTCTAGGAAGACCAGATTCTTGTGGTCGGTAAGGACCGTAACCTGGTGCCTAGCCCCCTCCAGGAAATGGCGCCACTCTTCAAATGCCCATTTAATGGCTAAGAGTTCGCGGTTGCCAATGTCGTAGTTACTCTCAGTGGGTGAGAACTTCCTGGAGAAGTAGGCACAGGGACGGAGATGGGTGAGGGACCTGGTACCCTGGGACAAGGCAGCACCCACTCCCACCTCGGAGGCGTCAACCTCCACGATAAATGGCTCCATTTGGTTAGGCTGAATCAGCACTGGGGCCGAGATAAAGCACTTCTTAAAGATCTCAAAAGCCTGGACCGCCTCTGGAGGCCAATGGAGGAGATCAGCACCTTTGCGAGTGAGATCCGTAAGAGGCTTAGCGAAGACCGAGAAGTTAGCAATAAATCTCCTGTAATAATTAGCAAACCCCAGGAAACACTGTAACGCCTTCAGGGAGGCAGGTTGGACCCATTCCGCCACAGCCTGAACCTTGGCAGGGTCCATGCGGAATTCATGAGGAGTGAGCATTTGACCCAAAAATTGTATCTCCTGCACCCCAAACACACATTTTTCGGTTTTAGCAAAGAGCTTGTTTTCCCGAAGGGCCTGCAGCACCTTCCTGACATGCTCAATGTGGGAGGACCAGTCCTTGGAAAACACTAGGATGTCATCAAGGTACACTACAAGAAATACCCCCAGATAGTCTCTTAAAATCTCATTTATGAAATTCTGGAAGACTGCGGGAGCATTACACAACCCAAAGGGCATGACGAGGTATTCGAAATGACCTTCGGGCGTGTTAAACGTAGTCTTCCACTCATCCCCCTCTTTGATGCGGATAAGGTTATAAGCCCCCCGTAGATCAAACTTAGAGAACCATTGGGCCCCCTGAACCTGATTGAAGAGATCAGGAATCAAAGGAAGAGGATACTGGTTCCTTAAAGTGACCTTATTCAAGTTTCGGTAATCAACGCACGGCCTAAGACCACCATCCTTCTTCCCTACGAAGAAGAAGCCAGCACCTACCGGCGAAGTAGAGGGGCGAATGTAACCCTTGGCCAGGCATTCCTGGATATACTCTCTCATGGCTTCACGTTCGGGACAAGAGAGATTAAATATCCTACCCTTAGCGAGCTTAGCTCCTGGTACCAAATCGATAGCGCAATCGTATTCTCTATGAGAGGTAACACTTCGGAGGCCTTTTTAGAAAAAACATCAGAGAAGTCCTGAATAAACTCAGGTAGAGTGTTCACCTCCTCAGGGAGAGAAATAAAATTAACAGAAAAACATGACGTCATGCATTCATTACCCCATTTGGTAAGATCCCCAGTATTCCAGTTAAACGTGGGATTATGCAACTGCAACCAGGGAAGGCCTAAAACCAAATCGTACGATAATCCCTGCATAACCAGTACAGAGCACTGCTCCAAATGCATGGAGCTAACAAGGAGTTCAAAAACAGGGGTATGCTGCGTAAAATAACCATTAGCAAGAGGAGTGGAGTCGATACCCACTACCGGAACAGGTTTAGGCAAATCAATCAATGGCATAGCTAGAGACATAGCAAATTCCACAGACATAA
Source organism: Rhinoderma darwinii (assembly GCF_050947455.1). Classification (NCBI taxonomy): domain Eukaryota; kingdom Metazoa; phylum Chordata; class Amphibia; order Anura; family Rhinodermatidae; genus Rhinoderma; species Rhinoderma darwinii. Next base: position 380,604,767 of record NC_134688.1, on the reverse strand, counting down.
TATTAGCAGAAGACCCTGAATCCATGAAGGCACTGCCGGTAGCAGACCTATCACCAAAAGAGACCTGAAAGGGAAGCAAGATCTTATTAGGTTTCATATTTACGGGAAATACCTGTGCACCCAAGTGACCTCCCCGATGATCACTTAGGCGCGGAAGTTCTTCCGGCTGCTTATTCTTACCCCTAGGACAGTTGTTCACTTGATGCTTGTCCTCCCCACAGTAGAAGCAGAGACCATTCTTCCTGCGGAAGTCTCTACGTTGTTGGGGAGACACGGAGGCCCCGAGTTGCATTGGTTCATCCGAATTTTCCGTGGAAGAACGAAGCAACGGAACTTCGGGAGCCATCATGGGGGAGCCAGAGGAGAAGGCACAAAAACGTTCAAGTCGTCATTCCCTGAGACGTCAGTCAATACGTACCGCTAAAGCCATAACCTGATCTAGAGAGTCAGAAGAGGGGTAGCTAACTAACAGGTCCTTCAGGGCGTTCGACAGACCCAATCTAAACTGGCACCTCAAGGCAGGGTCATTCCACCGAGAAGCTACACACCACTTCCTAAAGTCCGAACAGTACTCCTCAACGGGTCTCTTACCCTGACGTAAGGTCACCAGCTGACTCTCGGCAAAGGCAGTCTTGTCAGTCTCGTTATATATGAGCCCGAGAGCAGAAAAAAAAAAGGTCAACAGAGGAAAGTTCAGGGGCGTCGGGAGCCAAGGAGAAGGCCCATTCTTGGGGCCCGTCCTGGAGCCGGGACATAATTATACCCACTCGCTGGCTCTCGGCACCTGAGGAGTGGGGCTTTAGACGGAAATAGAGCCTACAACTCTCCCGAAAGGAGAAAAAAGTCTTCCGGTCCCCTGAGAACCGGTCAGGCAACTTGAGGTGGGGTTCAAGAGGTGAGGTGGGGGGCACTACCAGGGTAGCATCTTGCTGGTTGCCGCTCTGAGCCAGGGCTTGGACCTGTAGGGAGAGGCCCTGCATTTGCTGAGCCAGGGTCTCAAGCGGGTCCATAGTTGTGACAGGGACCAGGGTAGAAAAGGTATATGGGCCTGTGATTATGTAATGGCGGGATAGGGAGACAGACAGCTGAGCCCTAATCTACCCGCCACTCAGTCCCTGCCTCCTTGCAACGGCCTGTCCTAAGCGACGGCGTACAACTGGGTGACGGTCCCTACGCTCACTAAGTGCATGACAGACAAACAGACAAGGGTACACAGATGCTAAGGGAAATGGGGCTGTTGCCCACGGCAACCCCGTGAGCAACAAGAATAGTGAACGAGCCGAGTCAAATCAGGAGTGGACGAGGTACAAAACGCAGAGCAGGAGAATAGTGAATGAGCCGAGTCAAACCAGGAGTGGGCGAGGTACAAAACACAGAGCAGGAGAATAGTCAGTCAAGCCAGGGTCAATATGAAGCAGAAGACAAGTAGTAAGCAGCAGCAACAGAGCCAGGAAACAGACTGAAAGAATCACAGGCAAAGGAGGAGCAGGAAGTGAAGGTATAAATAGACAGAGGGCGGGAGCTAGCTCCGTCTGGCCAGTCTGTGATAGGCTCTCCCACTCCTCGGCCTCCCCGACTGATTGGTGGAAGAAGGGGTCACTCGACCACACTTAGTGTGTGTGGCATGGTTGCATGTTTGGGAGGGTTTGTGTGTGTGTGTGTGTGTGTGTGTGTGTGTGTGTGTAGGAGGGGGCGCTCGACGGAGCAGCGGTGCTCGCTGCTGTTCCTTCACATCAGCTGATTGGCAGCTATGAAGCATCAGCAGCACCCATGCGCCGCTTATCCGTCACAGACGCTAATCAGCGGCGAGCACTGCTGCTTCGTCAAATGCCCCCCCACACACAAACCCCCCCCAACATACAGGTAAGGTGTGTGCATGCGTGGTTTTGTGTGTGGGGGTCAGGGTGTGGCGCGGTAACATGTTTGGGGGGTTAGTGTGTAGGGGGGTGCTCGACGGAGCAGCGGTACTCGCCGTTGTTCCTTCAAAACAGCTGATTGGCGGCTGTTTTGAAGGATCAGCGCCCAGCACCACTGCTCCGTCGTTCCTTGCTCCTTCTGTGAACAGTAGGAGCAAGGAATGAAGTAGCAGCGGCATATTACTAACTTTTAGTTTTTTTAGTTTTTTATTTTTTGACTATGTTGTAGATTCGTTGGATTACGTCGATGATCTACTTTTTATTTTAAACAAAATGGTTAGCGAGGGTTGTGTGGGGGAGTTTTTATTTAAATAAAAAATTATTTTCTTATGTCTCTCTTTATTTTTAATACTTTATTAGCACATTGGTAATGGCAGTTGTCTGTTTGACGACGTCCGTTACTAAGGCGGGGCTTAGTGTTAGCCAGTAAAAAATCTGCAACTAACCCCCCATTATTACCCCGGTATCCACCGCCACCAGGGGTATCGAGAAGAGCCGGGTACGATCTGGCACCAGGGCGGCCGTAGGCTCTTATTATTAGGCTGGAAAGGGGCAAAAACAGTGGCCCTTCCCACCCTGGTAATGCTAGGCTCTGTTTTATTGTATCTGGCGTTTTTTTTTTTTACAATGAATAAATTGACGAAAAAAACATGGAGTCCCCCACCATTTTCATAACCAGCCAGATACAATAAAACAGCCGCAGCCTAGCATTACCAGGGTGGGAAGGGCCACTGTTTTTGGCCCTTCCCAGCTTAATAATACAAGCCTGCGGCTGCTCCACTACCCGACCATCACTAAAGATGGTCAGGTACTGGATCGTAATAATGGGTGGTTAGTTGCAGCCTTTTTACTGGCTAACACTAAGCACCGTCTTAGTAATGGACGTCGTCAAACAGATAGCTGCCATTACTAAGGTGCTAATAAAGTATTCAAAAACAGAGCTATAACTCCCTGTTCACACAGAGCTTGCTGTCGCTGATTTTGATGCGGAAATCACTTTGGAATCAGCACCATAAAAGGCACGAAATCTCTCCGCATTAATTTCAATGGGAGGCAGAGGCGTTCTTTTGCCGGATGGCTTCTAAACGCTCACGGGGGAAAAAGCGGCGTTTCCTTTCTTGCGGCTTCCGCTTCTGACCTCCCATTGAAATCGTTTTTCGTGGCGTTTTTGCCCATGGTTCTTGCTTTAGCTTCAATGGCCGTGGATGAAAACTGCCACGAAAACAGCGGAAAATAAGTGCAGGCAGTTTAAAATCGTCTTCAGAATTCCAGAAAGAATTCTGAGGCCCATTTTTTTTTGCGTCTTTCAAGGGTCTTTTTGCACAATTTTTGGCGCGTAATTATTAGTCCCATAGACTATGGCAACATTTGGCACGCTTTACGTGCCAAAGAATTGACAAGATGCTTCTTATTTTCCCGCAAAAATCGTGTTGTATGTACTAACGATGTAAATGGGAAGCTTAATCAAGGGTTTAATGCATTTTTCGCACGTAAAATGAGTCAAAAACACAGTCAAATACACGCCGTGTGAACCTGTCAACTGAAATGTCATTCACCACAGGGGCTTCCCTCTTGACTTTCATCATTCTTAGCCTTTTGATGTGTACTAGAGCTCTTCCAGCTGCCACTGTACAATCACTCCCAAAATGGACCTGGACACTGCTTAGCAATTTGAAGACACCTTTTCCTGGCTTGTAGCCAAAAATAGGAAGGGAGGTGAGTGTCCCTCCCACATTTACAACAGCTACTGTAGGTCAGGCTGCTCTGCCTGATTCACCTTGCTGTAATTCTGGGAAGTGCTCCCTCTGGTGGCCAATATAGGAAAAATTATTATTTCATTTTTAATACTTTCCACCTTGTAGAAGAAAAAAAAAACACAGCAAAAAAAAAAACCTAAAAAATATCATAAAAATAAGTAACTTTTAAAAAAAATTATTTGGCGACATATTCCCTTTAAGGCCTTTTTCACACAAACGTATTTTACATCCGAATTACATCTGATTTTTTGCGGACCATAATACAGAGCTCATCTTAATCAGTTAGGTTATTCACATGGGCATATTAAATATGTGTGTATTTTAAAAACGCAGCACGCACTACTTTCATCCGTGTTGCGGATGGAAAACGGCCATTGAAGTCTATGTGATGAAAATACAGATGCATCCATATTTAGTCTGTATTTGATCCCTATGTGATAAGTATGTCATCTGCATTGCATTCATTTTTCAATTATCTCCCTAGAAGACAGCCATCAGTAATACGGATCTATAATACTGATGAAATACTGTTGACATAATGATGCAATATCATCCGTAATACGCATTATGTCGTATTATGGACGTCTACAGTCTCTACAGAGAATTCATAGCACACCAAAAACTTGTAACCCAAATGAAGGCCTGTTACAATCTACACAACAAATAAATAGTAAAGCTACATGAAGAAATTGTAAAAAATGACACGGTAGAAAATCAACATTACTAGTCAATATTTGGGGCAGTAAGTTCTACAACGTCACTACGAGTTAATTAAAAAAAAGTCATATTGTTTATTCTAAATAGTATGATGTCTCCATTTACTTTGATATGTACAATACATGGAGGACTACCAGTCTAAATCCAGGTATGTTGCAATGTAATCTTTTTGACCCCATAACTAAAATCCTAGGTGCTTATTATAAAGAAGGTTTTCCATCAAACATACATTTTATTCCTTCATACAAATATTAATATGTACTCATTCGGTAGATATAATCAATATGAGGTCCATTTGTCAGGTTAGGGTGCTAAAACACGAGATAGAAAAGCTTCTGGTCCTCTGGGAACTGGACTGGCAGACTGTATACAATCATCGTTGTGGTGTGGACCAAGTTCAAGCAAAGGAGTGTGAAAATGACTTGAAAGAAACAGAGGTACAGTTTATGAATTTAACCCATTCCCGTCGCAGCCATTTTCCATTTTTTCCTTCCCGCATTCCAAGAGCCATAACTTTTCTATTTTTCCATCGACATAGAGCTACGGATGTAGCCATCTTTATCTTGACTGATAGCTTGCTGCAGCGTGATATCACATAACAAAAGCCATTGAAAAGTCATTGAAAAAGTCAAGATAAAGGATCTTTCCACTGTGTATTTAATGCGTTAAAAGTCACCTGTATGAGGGTTGGTTTCTTTGTGCGGCAAGTTGCCGTTTTTAATAGCACCATTTATATGTACCATATAAAGTACTATGAAACGGATTCCTCTATTGGGTTTTTTTGTCGATTGAGCGGTGAGCAGTTTTTTTTATCGGTACCATTATGAGGTAAAGGTGACTTTTTGATCACTTTTTATTCCATTTTTTTGCAGGAGATAAGGTGACCAAAAAAACAGCAATTCCGTTTGTTTTTGCTTTTTTTTTTGCTCCCTCTCTCCCCCACCGACACCCGGCGATACGATCGCCGAGTGTCAGTGTCTCCAATGACAGCCGGGGGCCTAATAAAGGCCCCCAGGTCTGCCTGTAATGAATGCCTGCTAGATCATGCCGGAGGCATGACCTAGCAGATGCCTGTCCGTTTTAAACGGACAGGCATAATACACTGCAATACAGAAGTATTGCAGTGTATTATAATAGCGATCGCAGAATCGCATATTAAAGTCCCCTAGTGGGACTAGTAAAAAAAAAAGTTTAATAAAGTTAATTAAAAAAAAATGTTACAAAAAAATGAAAAACCCACTTTTTCCCCTTACAAACTGCTTTAGTATTAAAAAAACAAAATAAAGTAAAAAAGTTACACATATTTGGTATCGCCGCGTCCGTAACGACCCCGACTATAAATCTATTACATTATTTAACCCGCACGGTGAACGCCGTAAAAAATGAAATAAAAAACGACAGAAAAATTGCTGTTTTCTGTGAATCCTGACTTTAAAAAAATGTGATTAAAAAGTGATCAAAAGGTCGCATCTACTCCAAAATTGTACCAATAAAAACTACAAGTCGTCCCGCAAAAAAAAAGCCCTCATACAACCGCATCGGCGAAAAAATAAAAACGTTACGGCTCTTTAAATATGGAGACACAAAAACAAATAATTTAGAAAAAAAAGTGTTTTCACTGTGTAAAAGTAGTAAAACATACAAAAACTATACAAATTTGGTATCGTTGCAATCGAACCAACCCGCTGAATAAAGTTATTGTGTTATTTATACCACACGGTAAACGGCGTAGATTTAGGACGCAAAAAAGAGTGGCGAAATTTCAGATTTTTTTCTATTCCCCCCCCAAAAAAAGTTAATAAAAGTTAATCAATAAATAATATGTACCTCAAAATGGTGCTATTAAAAAGTACAACTTGTCCCGCAAAAAACAAGACCTTATACAGCTATGTCGACGCAAAAATAAAAGAGTTATAGCTCTTGGAATGCGACGATTGAAAAACGTAAAAAATAGCTTGGTCATTAAGGTCTAAATTAGGCTGGTTATTAAGGGGTTAACATTACTTTATGGGAATATGGGGAAATGGTTTTCATAATATTTTTGTATATAAATAATACTTTTTTATCTCTTTTTTTTTGTTTTAGTCCTCCTAGGGGTTTGAACAAGAGATCATTTGACCGCTGGTACCATACACTGCAATACTTATGTATGGTACTTTTAATCGGCTCTTAGTAAGCCCTACCTCTGGCATAGGAGAGATGGCAAACCTGGTGGCCATTAGACCCCGTGGCTGCCTTGACAACGGGGGCTACAGGCTGACGGAGAGTGCCATCCCCTCTTTCCAATGGCATAGATACCACGGTCGCTATTGACTGCGTAATCTAAGTGGTTAAACGGCTGGGATCTGAGTTATCTCTGATCCCGCCTGTTGCAGTGAGCTATCAGCTGTAACATACAGCTAACACCTGTTGAACATGGAGCGGGCTAACTCAATGAGCCTGCTCCATACTCCCCCTCGGCAGCTGTGATATACAGTTATGTCACATGTTGCCAAGGGGTTAATGACAACTAATGATAAAATAAACTTGAGGGGGGGTGACCATGGGATTATTTAGAGAGGACATGTCAGCTCTCTAGACATGTCTGTTTTAGTGAATACTTGTATCACTCGTAAAATCACAATTGTGGAGCATCTGTTCTTAGAACTCTTCGTTGTGCTGTTCCTCTGTTATTCCTCCTTGAAATTTATAAATAGATGAACAACTGGTCTTACCATTCGTCTTGTCAAATGGGCGTGTTCCCACACAGTCTGATACTGTCAACACTGATTGGACAGTGTCAGGGTATGTTCACACGCAAACTCAAAAACATCTGAAAATACGGGGCTGTTTTCAAGGGAAAACAGCTCCTGATTTTCAGAAGTTTTTTAAGCCACTCGCGATTTTCGCTGCGTTTTTTTACTGCCGTTTTTGGAGCAGTTTTAGATAGAATGTATGAAAATCGGCTCCAAAAACGTCCCAAGAAGTGACCTGCACATCTTTTTCACGGGCGTTTTTTACGCGGCCGTTTTTCAAAACGGCTGCGTAAAAAAAACGGCCTACCGGAACAGAATGACGTTATTCCCATTGAAATGGGCAGATGTGTAGAGGCGTTCTGCTTCGGTTTCTTCGGCCGTTCATGGCCCGAAAAAACGGCAGAAAATAGCCCATGTGAACATACCCTCAGACTGTGTAGAGACACACCCTCAACTAGTAACACCCAGTTGTCAGTTTATTCATAAATATGTAAAAGGAATAACAGAGGAACGGCACAACGCAGCGTTCTAAGAAAAGAAGTTTCAGACTTTCTATATTATATTGAATTCAAGTATTTACTAAACCCGACATGTCAAGAGATGAAAGATCCATTATAAAGTCACTGCTATAAATTTATGACCTGCTTAAAAAAAATGACAGCTGACATTTTGGTTCTTTAGAAAAAACACAAATTTTTACACCACGTTTGATAAATAGACCCAGTTATTATACCTGAAATATTATTTTCAGTCCCCAACAGCAGATTACTTTACCAAACAAATAATTATTATTTTTTTAATTTAATAGTTAATCTACATTTAAATGTATTTTTTTACTGGCTTTTTAGATATATGCGGCATATTTTATGAACACTATGGCCCGAATTCAGATTGTATATCTCGTCCGTGTGACAAACGTTTTTTTAACGGCCATCACGCGGACGCGTGTATTTCAATGGGGCTGTTCACATGGCAGTTGATTTAACAGACCGTTAAAGCAGACCGTGTGAAGGGCCTGTGAAAAAATAGGACATGTCCTTTTTTCATCCGTTTTCACGGATCCCTCAATAGACTCAAGTCTATGGGGGATCCATGAAAACGGGTCCCACCAGTGTGTGACACGGACGTGAAAAATGTTTTTCACGTCCGAGTTTGCACTGGTTTGTGTGAATCTGGCCTAAGATAATATTTTATGTGGTGTCTGTGGTTTGCAAATTAGGAAAACGAAATTTATTTGTACTACACAACACCAAGTAGCCAAGGCTGATCCTGCTTAAGCTCCTCAGCACGCTCCGTTTCTCTAGTTTTTACTTGAATTTGTCTGATAGTTGCTAGGTTACATTAGAAGCAGCAGACAAGTCTTGTGCACTGATGAAGACCCACAGAAATTGAAAAAAAAAAAAAAGCATGACCAAATCTAAGGCAAGGGAAAAGGAAAGACTGTTGCTCAGCAGTAATCTACTGCACTTTGTTCTATAATGTCTTATTTTATGTTCCAGGCAGGGAGAGCAATCAGAACCCATTATGGTTGAGTGACAGGAATAAGTATGAAGAGAGACTTTTGCTAAAGTAATGGGAGAGCGCTTCTACTTCTCAAAAAGAATGCAAATCTATCTCTAATAACATGACAATAAAACAAGTAGTAAATGCAACAATGTAGACGCGGAGTTACACAATGAAAAACTGACCTTTTTGCCCATAGCAACCAATCAGAGCTTTCATTTCTTAATTCTTCATGTTAGACAGTTTTCATAATTGAGGCCCAATGATTTTACATTCTTATTTTTTATTTTATTTTATACAGCTTCAAACATTATATAACATACCTCCCAACCGTCCCAGATTCAGGGGGACAGTCCCGGATTCTGGGCGGTGGCCCGCTGTCCCAGGCGGCTGGTGGTATGTCCCGGTTTTAACTGTATCTGCGTCCTCAGGATGCAGATACAGTTGAATCCAATACTGAAGCAGGGAACCGTCAGCCCCCTGCTCCAGCATTCAACTATGGAGTCCAGGGCCAGAGTAGAGAGACCCTGCCCGTTGACTCCTGTCTTTGGAAAGCCCTTGACGTCACTGTCCATATATGTCACTACACTACATATACTGCTACACACTGTCACTGATCAGGGGCTCTTCCTGAAGCGGAATCCCCGGCCAGAGCATTGCCGACGCTCTGGCTGGGAATTCCGCTCCTTGAGAAGCTCCTGGCGTCACTTTCCATATATAGACAGTGACGTCAGTGGCTCCTACTGGGGTGGAATCCCTGGCCACAGAGTGGCTGATTCTCTGGCTGGGGATTCTGCTACTAGAGGTAGCCCCAATGGAGCTATCTTCTGGGGGGTTAGCTCTATTTACAGGCAGGGTGCCGCTATATTCAAGGGGGGTGTGGCAAGATCTACATGGGAACTGTGGCACTATATGGGTACCATCTACATGGGCACTGTGGGCACTGGCACTTTATATGTGAACACATAATATGTGGGCACTGTGGCACTATGTGGGCACAGTGGCACTATCTACATGGGCACTGTGGCACTAGATGGGCATCATCTACATGGGCACTGTGGCACTATGTGGGCACTAGCACTTTATATTTTGGCCCTGGCACTTTATATGCAGGCATGGTGGTGGTATGTGGGCACTGACACCATCTATGTGGGCACTAACTACAGTGGCCACTGTGGCACGATCTACAGGGGCATTGTGGCACTATGGGGCATTATACTGTATGGAGGCAGCTATGGGTGCATTATCCTGTATAGCGCAGCTATGGGGACATTATGCTGTATGGGGACAGCTATGGGGTATTATACTGTATGGGAGCATCTGTGTTGGCTTTATACTGTATGAGTGCATCTACGGGGCATTATACTGTATGGGGCATTATACTGTGCGGGGGAAGCTGTTTGGCATTATACTGTGTGGGGGGAAGCTACTTGGCATTATACTGTGTGGAGGTCCTATGGTAGCATGATACTGTATGGGCTAAACTGTGTGTGTTATTGGCGGGGATTGGGCGGGGTAAGATGCGTGGCTTAAAAGGAAAAAAGTTGTCCCTCTTTGTGATACTTGAAAGTTGGGACGTATGGTATAAGATGAACTCCTTTTCATTTATCAAACAGTCTGTTGTACAGTACGTATGTACATTGCTTGACCAATTACAAGACCCAATCTCTATTCCATCTCCTAGTTTATACATCACATTCTATGGACCTAATTTATGAAAGCCAGGAAAGAACTGGGCCAGATTCACATAGCTTTTCTTTTCTTGTGTTTTTGTGTGTTTTTAATGGCATTTTTTTGTGGCGTTTTTGAATGCATTTCTTAGTGTGGTAAAATATTAAATGCACTACACACAACTGCGTTTTGGTTTGTGGGTTTTTAAGGCAATTTTGTGGTCAGTAAAGTTTTTATTCCAAACGCAGAATGCTTTGGGTATGGCGTCTTTTCAGCCATTTTTCCCATAGGCTTCTCTATACGACTAAAAAATGGCAGAAGAAAAGAATGTACAAAAATAATTGCATTTTCATTTTTTCCTCCCCACCATCCAAAAGCCATGAGTTGTTTTTTTTCGGTTGATAAAGCCGTAAGAGGGCTTGTTATTTGTGGGACGAGTTGTAGCTTTTCACGGCTCCATTTATTGTACAATATAATGTGTTGAGAAACGGAAAAAAATTATTTGTAAGGGGTTTTGTTTTTACGGTTTTCACCGTATGCAAAATGGCATGTTAACTTTATTCTACAGGTCAATACAATTACGGCGATACCAAATTTCTATAGTTTTTTTTATGTTTTTTTTTTTACTTTTAGGCTGGGTTCACACGAGCACATTAACGTCCGTAATGGACGGACGTATTTCGGCCGGAAGTCCCGGACCGAACTCAGTGCAGGGAGCCGGGCTCCTAGCATCATAGTTATGTACGACGCTAGGAGTCCCTGCCTCTCCGTGGAACTACTGTCCCGTACTGAAAACATGATTACAGTGCGGGACAGTTGTCCTGCAGAGAGGCAGGGACTCGGGAGCCCGGCTCCCTGCACTGAGTTCGGTCCAGGACTTCCGGCCAAAATACGTCCGTCTATTACGGACATTAATGTGCTCGTGTGAACCCAGCCTTACAAGGACAAAACTAATTGTTAAAAATAAAATTTGTGTTTTGTCGCCATATTTTGAGAGCCATAACTTTATATTTTTCTGTCGATTAAGCGGTATAAAGGCTTATTTTTTGCGGGGCGAGTTTTAGTTTCTATTGGTACCATTTTGGACTACATGACACTTTTTGATCACTTTTTATTTCATTTTTTGTGGGATATGAAGTGACCAAAAAAACGTGAATTTGGCATTTTTATTTTTTATGACGTTCACCGTGCAGGTGAAATAATGTTATATTGTAATAGTTTGGACTTTTACGAACGCAGTGATATCAATTTTGTTTATTTTTTACATTACTTTAGAGGAAAAACGGGAAAAGGTTTTTTTTAACTTTTAATATATATATATGTTTTTACACTACTAAAAACTTTATTAACCTTTTTTTACACAGTTCATTAGTCCTCCCTAGGGGACTTGAACCAGCAATCGTCAGATCGCTGTTACAATACACTGCAATACTAATGTATTGCAGTATATTGTAATTTTTACAGGCTCCTGTTATGCCGTGGGAGAGGCAGGGCTTAACAGTAGATGAAAAAAGGTCTTGCCTTCATTAGGCCTCTGGATTGGCACAACAACCATCGGCACCCCGCGATCATATCGCAGGGGGGCCGATGAGCTGTCGGAGTGGGGCGCCAACCTCTTTCTAACATCTCAGATGCTGCGAGCATGATTAATCGCGATCGCTTTTCCTGGCCGTTAGTCTCTGATGTCAACTGTAAGGCCCCATGCACACGAACGTGTTTTTGCGGCCGCAATTCCCCCGAAAATCCACGGGAGAATTGCGGCCCCATTCTTTTCTATGGGGCCATGCACACGACCGTAGTTTTTACAGTCCGTGCATGGCCCGGGAACCCACACCGCAGAAAGAACGGGCATGTCCTATTACGGACATCTTCTGCGGTCCGGGCTCATTGAAAACAATGACAGCGGCCATGTGCATGTCGTACGATTTGCGGGCGGCCTGCAGCTGACAGTCCGCTGACAGTCCGCAGCCGCCCGACCCGAAAATCACGGCCGTGCACACGGCTACGGTCGTGTGCATGAGGCCTAATACAAAGCTGACACCCGCAGCATACGGAGCGGGCTCAGTGGGTGAGCATGCTCCATACATCACCCCAACGTGCTATTACGTCGTGGTGCGGGAACAGGTTACATGAAAAACACCTAAAAAAAAAGGCCACTAAAAGGTCTTAGAAAACACATGTAACAGTTTAATAACCCTAGAGTTTTTAGAAGATTTTTTTGATGCACTTTAAATTACCAGAAAAATGTTGTGTGTGAATGAGGCCCTAGAGGTATTGCCCTAGGTAACCAATCAGATCACTTGTTTCATATTCAACTGAAAAAATAAAAGCTGTGACCTGATTGGTTAATAATGGCAAGACCTCCCTATATCTCTATGGGCGGGTTCACACATAGCGGAATTTCACTTAAATTCCGCTGCGGACACTCCGCAGCGTTAATCCGCAGCGGAGCCGTTTCTCCATTGACTTTCACTTTAATTTAGCAGTGTTCGTTTACACGATGCGTACAATTCCGCTGCGGAGCATAGGCTGCGGAGCGGAATTTGGTGTCCGCAGCATGCTCTGTCTGTTGCGGAGCAGTGGCGGACTGGTTGCGGACTCATGGCGGAATTTCTCCATTGACTTCAATGGAGAGTCAAAATTCCGCAATGAAGTCCGCAGATCTTATGTGTGCTGCGGAGCGTATTGTTTTTACTACCATGACATTTCTTCATTCTGGCTGGACCTATGTATTTCTAGGTCTACAGCCAGACTGAGGAAGTCAATGGGGCTCCCGTAATGACGGGAGCGTTGCTAGGAGACGTCTGTAAATAGTCACTGTCCAGGGTGCTGAAAGAGTTACGCGATCGGCAGTAACTGTTTCTGCACCCGGGACAGTGACTACCGATCTCAATATACATGTATCTGTAAAAAAAAATATAAGTTCATACTTACCGAGAACTCCCTGCGTCTGTCTCCAGTCCGGCCTCCCAGGATGACGTTTCAGTGTAAGTGACGGCTGCAGCCAATCACAGGCCAAGCACAGGCTGCAGCGGTCACATGGACTGGAGCGTCATCCAGGGAGGTCGGGCCGGATGCCGAAAGAGGGACGCGTCACCAAGACAACGGGCGGTAAGTATGAATTTCTTTGACTTTCACTAGGGAAAGTGCTGTCCCTTCTCTCTATCCTGCACTGAATAGGGAGAAGAGAAGCACTTTTCCTGCAGTCCGCAGCGGCCAGTCCGCATCAATTTTCTGCACATTTTGTGCAGATCCGCTGCAGAATCTGCAACGCAGATTCTGTGCGGCATTGATGCGGACAGTTGCGGAGGAATTCCGCCATGTGTGGTCATGCCCTATTAGTTTTGTCATGAACCAGAATTTATTTTAAAATACTGCTCTAAAAAAATGGTCTAAAATAGTCTTTTCATTTTGAGAGTAGCGTATAATGTACCTTCCTGACCGACATGTTACAGTTCTCGAGTGGGGGATTCATCTTTCCTCATTCACCACCACTCAAACAATATGAATTGCTTACAATTAACTTTTTATCACTAGTTAAAGAAATTGTACATGATTAGAAAAACATGACTGCTTTCTTTCATAAACAGCACCTCACCTGTCTGTGGGTTTTGTGGTACTGCAGCTAAGCAACATTTAATTAAATGGGGCTGAGCTGCAATTCCACACACAACCTTCAAAAAGGTTTGGCACTGTTTATGGTAGAAAGCTGCCATGTTTTTCTAATTCTGTACAACGCCTTCACCCTGGGAGCATTTTGTATTTGCTGCCCCTTATAGTATGGATCTATAACATTGCAAAGTAATAATATACACAGATCCATTAATAAAGGTGACATCTGTTAGGAGACATTGGTCATCACTACTGTAGGATAATCAATAATCACACTCATTTACGGACATGCTGGTTTTTTTTTTGTTTTTTTTTAAATTAGTAACTGTACAGGACCTAGCAGGACCTGGATTGTCAAATGTTATGGATCTGGGATGGCCGTAGATGTACATAAAACTTAAATGGGTATTTCCAAAATCATAAAATATCACCTGTGGACAGGTGATTATTTTATGATTGCTGGGAATCCCACCTCTGGGACACCCACCGATCGCAAGACCAGGGGTTCTGAATGCCCAGATCCTCCTCGCTGCAGTGAGAAGGAGCTTGAATGGAGCTACGATCTAGCATACGCTCACTGCTACATTCACTGTCTATGAGAATGACGGAAACAGCCGAGTACAGCGGTTATTTCCATAAACACTCTATTCAATGTCCTCCTCACTGTGGTCGAGCAGTGACCGGAACCCTCATTTTCACGATCGTTGGTGGTCCCATTGGTGGTACCCTAAGCGATAATTTATGATTTTGGGAATACCCCTTTAACGAAGGCCTCGTTTACACGAGTGTGATATATGTGCGTGCGACGCGCGTGCTTTTCACGCGTGTCGTATGCACCTATATTAGTCTATGGGGGCATGCAGACAGTCCATGAGTTTTGCTCAGCGTGAGTCCGCTGAAAAAAACTCACGACATGTCCTATCTTTGTGCGCTGTTCGCGCATCACGCACCCATTGAAGTCAATGGGTGCGTGAAAACCACGCATGCCGCACGGAAGCACTTCCATGCGAACTGCGTGATTTGTGCAACAGCTGTCAAACTCTGAATGTAAACAGAAAAGCACCACGTGCTTTTCTGTTTACAAACATCCAAACGGAGTGTCATAATGATGGCGGCTGCGAGAAAATCTCGCAGCCGCGCATCATACGCTGATGACACACGGAGCTGTTAAGTGCCTTTTGCGCACTTAAGGCTGAAGTCAGACCAACATACTGTAAGATGCACAATTGTTTGTTTGTTCTCAGTCCCCTGCTTCTGGGTTAGTGGCTTTACATATTATCTTACAGTTCTGTAATGGACTGTCACTAAGAAGATAGATAGATAGATGATAGATAGATAGATAGATAGATAGATAGATAGATAGATAGATAGATAGATAGATAGATAGATAGATAGATAGATAGATAGATAGATAGATAGATAGATAGATAGATAGATAGATAGTCTTACCTTGAGTATTTCATTGAACTCAGGATTAGTTGTGTTGTTCTTTATTTTTGTCTTCCGTTTGCTTTGACGTGACTTGTCAGGTAGGAGATATGCCTTCACATACCTAAAAACATGAAATTGGAAATATAGTAATGTTATGGGGGCATTATGCTGTATGGTGGCAGCTTTGGGGGCATTAAGCTCTATTGGGGCAGCTATAGGGCATTCTATTGAATGGGGCAGCTATGGGGGCATTATACTGTATGGGGGCATTATACTGTATGGGGCAGCTATATGGGCATTATGTTGTATGGGGGAGCTATAGGAGCATTATGCTGTATGGGAGCAGCTATAGGGGCATTGTGCTGTATGTTGGAATTTGATTGAGCATCATACTGCATGGGGGCATCTGTGTGGGCATTATACTGCATGGGAGAATCTGCTTGGGCTTTATACTGTATGGGTCCAGCTATGGGGCATTATACTGTATGGTGGCAGCTATAGGGGCATTATACTGTGTGGGGGCAGCTAGAGGGCATTATACTGTGTTGCTATGCGTGCCACATCGGTTGTCCATCTTTGTGATACTTGAAAGTTGGGAGATATGGAGGAATCCCTGGCCATAGCATTGCCGACGCTCTTCCCGTGGATTCCGCCCCTGGAGAAGCCCCTGACATCACTATCCATATATGCACAGTGACGTCAGGGGCTCTATCTACAGGTGAAGTGTGTGTGTGCGTGGTGGGACGCCAAACTGAATCTTGACCCGGGTGCTGGAGAACCAAGCTACGCCACTGCTTTTAGGTGGCCATAGAGATAATTATTGTTATGTCGATGGGACTAAGATGATAGGTGTCACTGTAAAAACAATGATCAAAGAATATAATTAGCTACTAGATGTGAAAAAAAATGATATTTGAGACATTCTGAACATCAGTCCAATTATTGGAGATATTTTTACATGGGGGAAAAACCACCACAAATTTTGCTAGCTTTAGGCTGGGTTTGCATATAAGGGGGGAATTTAAGATTGGTGTTCTCTGGCGTCCCTGCTGTAGATTTGCAACATATTTACGCCAGCTTCTTAGGTAAATTATGACAAATTTGTTGGCGTGCAAGTGGCCTTGTCCCCCGCTGTTAAGCTGCGCCCAATTTTAGAAAAGAGTTGTGAGCTGCGGAACCGCATAAAATTCTCAATTTAACTCCGGACAGAACTTTATTTTTAATTTTTATTTTCATCTCTGCATTCCAAAAGCTATAACTTTATCTGAAATCTGGCGTAAAAAAGTCACAAATGCAAGAAGATTTTGATGTATTTACGCCACCCATAGAAATGGGTGGGTCTAAGCAAAATGGGTGTGGCCTGTGAAGGCTCATAAAATTTACACTAGAAACTGTCTTAAATTATAGTGGTAATCTAGAGATGCGAGATGCGCTAAATTTAATAAGAAGTGTGCACCTCTTATTAAATAAGGCTAGCTTACTTTACATTAGGACTGTCGTATGAGATGCCAGTCTTAATAAATGTCTCCCAGTGTATAAGAAAAACTAAAAGTTTTCTGTAAACTTTGCCTTTTTAAAAAAAAAATGTTTTCGTTTCTCTAGGTCACCAGACCATGCAATCTTTTGATCGCTCAGATAATACACTGCCAACAGCAACCCATTAACAACCCATTAACCTGTGATCGCATTATGGGCTGGCGCTGATGGGCTTAAAGGGGGAACCCCCTCTCTCTGTAAAACCACTTAGGTGCCACGGTCAGAAATGACTGCGGCATCTGAGGGGATTAAACAGCCAGGACCGGATGACATCTGTCATCTGATGCAGATAGCGCTGGCACAGCTCCTGAGTAATAGTATACCGTGGAGCTGGTACTTCCTGCTCCTCTTGATGTACTATTGCGGTGTAGAAGGGGGTTAATGTGTGTATATGAACAACAAATCTTTCGAATCGACCAGAAAATATATCTGACCCGCTTAAAAAAAATGTTGTGTCCTTAGCCTCTGCAAAATACTGAAGATACATGGCTCATTGAATCTTGTGCTGAAAATAATTAACTGCACCAAATGCTTTTTCAGATGCACAGATTTCTATACAAAAAAAAAATATTTGTATCTGAAATATTGCAAATAATATAGAGATAAAAATTGTCTTACGGGTCTGTTTTGTTCTTCTTCTCATCGGCCACTGCTAGGTTTTTACAGCTCTTCACCAGAACGTTCAAAGCTCCTGTTTTATAGCTGTAATTAAGATTCAGTATGATTTCCCCTGTGACTTTGACATTATCATAGTCCCAAATTTCACTGTAGGCACTTGTCATGCTATTAAGACTTGTCTGAAAATAAAAAAAATACAGAGAAAGAAAATATAAAGTAGCTCTTTATTTAGTCTGGGTCTTTGGATGGCACAAAGTGCACTGTAGTGTGACAAGAGAAAGTCGTTTTCTAGTTAATATGTACATAGAATGAGCAAAAATATATTTAAACCTGGTTCTACATTTGCCAGCAAGCCATGATAATTGGTTATTCTAAAGAGCGGAAAACATGTTGGTCAATGGAAGCTCATAAGTGAGGGAGTACATACCAAAGAGGTATCTGTATGTGATTCAATGGATTGTGCAATCCTCCAAAGGACTCACCTGCTCCGCAATCCGATAAATGATGTCTAACAATTGAAGGGACCAGAGGATAATGCAGCTCTACCCACAAAAAAAGGGAAGGTTTTTTTTCCCCCCACACATTATAGTAAAGTGGTAAAGTGGATATTTAGAAAATAGCAAAAGATATACAACAGCAATAACATACTTGCCATTAGTTCCATTTTTTGCAGGGTATAGTCCTGTGAACTAGATCACAAAAGGGTAGGAGTTTATGGGGGGCAGAGTTTAAAACGTGGGTAAACATGTAATAATAGAAGAAATATCTAGATTAAGCAGAGGAAGTCGGACTAAGTAGAGGGAAGTCGGACTTTGATGCATGTGGAAGCTTTAATAAGTACAGTCCCTTTCTTCTTCTATCTGGTTTGTCCCATATATTATTATTTTCCACACTGATTTTTTTATTAGATTAAATTAATGGGAAAGTTTAAAATCAACAAATGTGGGCGCTCACCTGTGTCTGACATTACTACTCAACCCTATTGGGAGTGGCTGGGCAAGCATCTGGCAAGAAGTGGGGAGTCGGAGCCCCTCATGTTCAGTAATGGTAGATTCCCAGAGGACAGTCTCCCATCTATGATACTTTTATCACCTGCTTTAATCGACAGGCTGGGTTCACACTGAGTTTTTTTACAATGTTTTTAGCGCAGAAACGGCGCCGCAAAACTCGCCAAAAAACGGCCGAAAATGCCTCCCATTGATTTCAATGAGAGGCGGGATGGTTTTCTCACGCGAGCGGTAAAACCGGCTCGCGGGAAAAAGAAGGGACATGCCCTATCTTTGCGCGATTACGCCTCTGACCTCCCATTGACATCAATGGGAGGCAGAGAAAGCGTATTTCATGGTGTTTTATGTCCGCGGTGCTCAATAGCCGCGGGCGAAAAACGCAGCGAAAATCGGCATGCAGGGAGAGGAAAATCTGCCTCAAACTTCCAAACAGAATTTTGAAGCAGATTTTCCGCCTGCAAAAAACTCAGTGTGAACCCAGCCTTAGGGGGGATTCACACGAGCGTGTATTCGGTCCGTGCGGGCCGCGTGGTTTTCACGCGGCACGCATGGACCAATACAAGTCTATGGGGCAGTACAGACAGTCCGTGCTTTTTGCGCAGCGTTTGTCTGCTGCGCAAAATGCGCGACAGGTTCAATAACTCTGCGTATTTCGCGCATCACGCACCCATTGAAGTCAATGGGTGCGTGAAAATCACGCGCACCACACGGAAGCACTTCCGTGGGACGAGCGTGATTCGCGCAACAGCAGTGAAAAGGATGAATGAAAACCGAAAAGCACCACGTGCTTTTCTGTTTCCGAACATCCAAACGGAGTGTCTTTGCGTACCGAACTTCACCGGGTTCGGCCAAACTCGTTTTGGCCGATCCCGGCAAAAAAATTATCGGTACGCGACGTCAGGAGATAGTCACTGTCAATGGTGCTGAAAGAGTTAAACTGTTTCAGCACCATGGACAGTGACTTGCGATCCCAAAATACATTAACCTGTAAAAAAAACCCGAAGTTCTAACTTACCGATTACTCCTGTCTCCTTCCTGCAGTCCGACCTCCCGGGATGACACTTCAGTTCAAGTGACAGCTCCAGCCAATCACAGGCCAAGCACAGGCTGCAGCCAATCACAGGCTGCAGCGGTCACTTGGACTGCTGCGTCATCCAGGGAGGTGGGGCCCGATGTCAAGAGAGGCGCGTCACCAAGGACGCGTCACCAAGGACGCGTCACCAAGGCAACGGCCGGGAAGTTCTCGGTAAGTAGGAACTTTATCTTTTTTTTGTACAGGTTTTTCGCTGTTGTGTTCGGCATTCACTGTCGAGGGTGCTGAAAGATTTAGCTCTTTCAGCACCTTGGACAGTGACGGGCGTTGACAAGCCTCATCTCTATGATGCCGGCTGCGCGAAAATCACGCAGCCGCGCATCAGACACGCATGACACACGCAGCTGTCAAAATGTTTTTTGCGCTCGCAAAACGCTGCGTTGTTTGCGCGCGCAAAAACGCAATGTTCTTGTGAATCTCCCCTTAAGGCTTGTGAGTCTTGACCAATGCCAACAGTTGGCACGGCTCACACATGCTGATGGCTTATATGAACTCTAGCACAGGGCAGAGGGGAAGAGAAGTCATGTGTGAAGAATTTATGATGGTGGAGGAAGTGCAATATGTAACTAAGACTGTATTCACAATGCCGCAAGAAGCTTGGGGCCTCTGTTGACATCCCATCAAATTTGACAGGAACAATAGTACTCCATGCAATGTTATTCTTCCTCTAAAATTGATAGTAACCCCACTGGAACCCGACAGAGCCCATTGTAGGTCATTAGGGTCAGTTGGACCCCAGTGGTATCCATTGCACTACCGATCTTGCAGAGGGTTGTGGCTTTCTTTAAGAACAGAAGCCATAACACAAATGTGAACATAGCCTACACTATAATATAGCACTGGGGCATCTAATACAACGCATGCAAATTTGCGTCAGCATTCTCCTTGCGCCATATACGTCTGTCCTTAGTTCTCTAGTGGATCACCTAACTCAGCCTAAATTGGAGTATGGGATCAACTTTGTTTTTACATGCATTATTTTAAAAGGTGGTATATTAGTGTAATAAAATTGCTTAGCTACTGAAGATTCGTTTTAATAAAAAAGCTACAGAACAAGTACGTACTATTTTTTAAAAGAACCCTTACAGTTTCGTGGGTTAGCACCCTACAAGCCCATCACGACAGCAAAACTGCATTAAAGGTTTGTATGAGGGTATGTTCACACGCTTAACCAAAAACGTCTGAAAATACGGAGCTGTTTTCAAGCTGTTTTTTACAGACGTTTTTGGAGCTGTTTTTCTATAAAGTCAATGAAAAACGTCTCAAGAAGTGACATGCACTTCTTTTTCGCTGGCGTTTTTTAACGCGGCCATTTTTCAAAACGGCCGCGTAAAAAAACGGCCCATCGGAACAGAACGCCGTTTTTCCCATTGAAATCAATGGGCAGATGTTTGGAGTCGTTCTGCTTACGATTTTTCGGCCGTTTACGGCCCGAAAAATGACCGAAAATAAACCGTGTGAACATACCCTGAGAGTCACTCTATTAGGGGGTTATGGTTCTCCTCTGTCTTGCAATATTCTAATAGTAAATGTCATTTTACTCATGTTAGACACCAATTTACTTTTATTATCTTTCTTAACACTTATTGAGTGAAAGTGTCATAATCAATAATTATTGAATGTCACAAATACATATGCTGTGTAAGCCTTTCGATTTGTCTTGTATCTAAGGTCCTACATCATCTATTCTATTTCAAATGGAATCTTGAATCCTATCCATAAACTCCAAAGTACCTGACAAGGGATTGCAGGTAACAGCCTTTGAATTATTTGATATTGATTTTTTTTTTCTTACAAAGTCTTCACAGTAGCTGAGCAACCTATTGCGCCATTTAAAAGGAGATATAAAAGAGCTGTAAACCTAAATCACAGCTCCAGAGGAAAATTGCTTGAATGTCATTAAAAACAAAGGGATTACAGAGACTTTTCATAGAAAAGTTATGCAATTTTACTTAAGGACTTTGGGGTTCAATATTTGGGTCGGTGCTTTATCTATTTGATCATAAAAGTAAAATTAAAGTCTGGCGACCCCAATGTGCAACCCGCTCCCTGCAGTTCTGGCTGCTAAGTAACATCTGAAATAAACAGCAAAAAAACATGAGAAACTGCTCATGGCAATTTTCTATCTTAAAGAGGTTCTGTACATGTAAATTGTAGCTCTATAGATTTTAAACTGAAAAATATAGTATTAAGCGCCGTGCAAAAATGTAAATACTAGGCTTGTTCTGGGGTCCCTGTGGTAGCAAACGCTCCTGTGTTTGGGCATCCTGCCATGTGACCTCCAATCTTATATACAGCTTTTGTATGTGTGAAGGTTAACATATTCCCCAACCATTCGAGTTTTTGCTGGAATGTCGCACAAAATGGACCTCAAAGGTGCGGGTTTATGCAAATGCCAACCAAAGTGGGTATTACTGGTAGCAGGGGCGGATTATAATGAGGGCAATCTGGGCAAGTGCCCGGAGCCCGAGGCTGGAAGGGGGTCCAGTTCGCCTCAGTTCTCCCATACCGTCTGTTAAAATTACAGCCGGTTCAGAGAACCGTAGTGAAACGGGACCTCTCACCCAATTGTATCCGCATCCTTAGGACATTGTAACTGGCGCTATCTACAGGGGACATTATCTACAGAGGCATTCTAACAGACGCCACCTATAGGGGGCATTGTGACTGGCGCTATCTACAAGGGGCATTGTGACTGGCCACATGTACAAGGGGCATTATCTGCAAAGTGCATTGTAACTGGCACTATCTACAGGGGGCAATATCTACAGAGTGCATTGTAACTGGCACTATCTACAGGGGGCATTGTGAATGGTGCTATCTACAGGGGGCATTGTTAGTATGTAGTGTTTTACTTTACAGTGTTTGACACAATTTAATTCATGGGCACAGTGTATAATACTATTATTTTCAGGGGCACAGTGTATAGTACTATTATATTCAGGGGCGGAGTGTATGATAGTATTATATTCAGGGGCACAGTGTATAGTACTATTATATTATGGGGCACAGTGTATAGTACTATTATATTCAGGGGTACTGTGTATAGTAGATATATTACTATCTCACTGATAACCAAGGTTTTCGTTCCGTTAAATTGTAAAAATGACTGCCTGATTTGAACGATTAAAATAAATTTATTATGATATTCTTAAAAATGGGCCCTTAGAGCCAAATTAACAGGCTCAATCATTAGGTCAGCTATTATATATATATGCTGAATCCCAACGATTGACTGGTAATAGCGCC
Source organism: Rhinoderma darwinii (assembly GCF_050947455.1). Taxonomy (NCBI): domain Eukaryota; kingdom Metazoa; phylum Chordata; class Amphibia; order Anura; family Rhinodermatidae; genus Rhinoderma; species Rhinoderma darwinii. The sequence continues at coordinate 380,581,922 of NC_134688.1, read as the reverse complement.
GTACCACGCTACACCTTGACCAGTATTGTATTGTACGTGGCTTTAAGAGCTTTAAGAGCCGGACGAGCGCAACATAGCGCAAGGTGTAGCGTGGTACGGCGCTATTACCAGTCAATCGTTGGGATTCAGCATATATATATAATAGCTGACCTAATGATTGAGCCTGTTAATTTGGCTCTAAGGGCCCATTTTTAAGAATATCATAATAAATTTATTTTAATCGTTCAAATCAGGCAGTCATTTGTACTGTGTATAGTACTATTGTATTCAGGAGTACAGTGTATAGTACTATTATATTATGGGGCACAGTGTATAGTACTATTATATTATGGGGTACAGTGTATAGTACTATTATATTCAGGTGTACAGTGTATAGTGCTATTATATTCAGGAGCACAGTGTCTGGTAGAGTTTATATATACTGAGCTTGGTTCTGGAGTTATATATATGTACTGAGCTTTTTTCTGGTGCTGTATATATGTACTGAGCTTTGTTCTGGTGTTGTATATATGTACTGAGCTTGGTTCTGGTGCTGTATTTATGTACTGAGCTTGGTTCTGGTGCTGTATATATGTACTGAGCTTGGTTCTGGTGCTGTATATGTGTACTGAGCTTTGTTCTGGGGCTGTATATATGTACTGAGCTTGGTTCTGGGTCTGTATATTTGTACTGAGCTTGGTTCTGGGGCTGTATATATTTACCTTCTCTCAAGATAAAAGTAGATGTTAAGAGAAGGTAAATATATATATACAGTAAAAACTAAACCCAAAAAAACATGGAGGAATCTCAGTTTTTTCCAATTCACCCATTATATGGCACTTTAAATGGTGCCAATAAAAACTACAACTCCTCCCGCAAAAACATAATCCTTCACACACCACTCCATTGACACAAAAATAAAAAAGTTATAAAGCTCCTGACCACTTTAGTGTCTCAAATATTCTGCTTTTTCTCTTCTGTATGGATCATTCTGCTTTTACAGCTAATTCAAAACCGTGCCAGATCTGTGTCCGCCTAAACAGAAATCTGCAAATATATATGGTACAGCGTCTTCAAAGTTATGTCTTCAGAGTTTGGGGGGGAGCCCAGACTTGAAAAAGTGCCCGGGGGCCCATGGTACCCTTAATCCGCCCCTGACTAGGAGGTTTTGGGGGTGCACCTTGGCAGATTGGTGCGTAACTAAAAAAAAGTCCCGCAAATGTAGATTCAAATGATCGGAGGAATGGGTTATAAAACAGGAAGACTATGTCGAGTTAGTCTGTTAATGCAGCCATGGCAACCCCAGAGCAAGGATGCACTTCACATTTCTGCAGCAGTTAAAAGATCAGGAGAGGAAAAAGAAACAAGAAACATTAGAATGTTTCGCTATTTTAAATACATTTTTAATACAATTACTACATTTGTTACATGTATAGAATCCCTTTAAAAGTGTACTATAGTTTAAATATTTGAAACGGAGGATGTGCTTCTAAGTACTAATATGCTCTTGGGGACCTTGTTGCAGAGAGGAGGTCATTGACAATTGCCGCAGTATATTGAAACAAGCAATGCCTCCCACCATCTACATCTGTGGTCCCAGAGCCAAGAGATCAAATATTGGCTGGGAAAGTTGTTGTCGCTTCCTTCCACAATAAAGCAGTCGGGTATAAAAAATAAAAAAAAGTCATACTAGCTTGGGTGGAAGACCTGTCTAGACTAGACGTTTAAAATGTAGCCACTTCAAAGCATTATATTCCCGAATATTGTGATAGTGGAAAATACATTTAGGGGTATTCTTTTCATCACCCTTTTGCTACATTTATATATGGATGATGTAGAAATTAATATCAATATTTGTTGTTGTTAATATAATTTTTGTAAAGAGCCCTTAATTCCAGGGCACTGTACATAATACAGAAGGGTTTAAATACATCACATGAGACAATAAAAACAACAAGTACAATAAACATGATCTTAATGAATGACAGACTAATGCAGAAGAGAAGACCCTGCCTTCGGGGGCTTACAATCTACGAGAGAAGGAGACAGTACGTGAGGGTAACAACGTATAAATATAAATATAAATGGGATTTTTCTAAAATAATAGACTATAACTGTGGGCTACTCTGTGTGTTGTTCTGTGGTTTATGTAAGTACTATAGAGTAACGGTGCTGATATTCTTGCTATATAAGCCATACTTAATGAAGTTGTTTGTTCCACTCCTCAGCTTTACAGGATCTGCCATACCACTCTAGTAGTGTACTCTCCAGGGAACCATAAATAACATGACTATGCATTAACATTGACTTCCATTACCTTAGACAAAAGTGTGTCACACCACGCTTAAGGCCTGTCAACCTAATTTGTTATTGATTGCAGAAATGTGTCAGGGCATGAAACAGCAAGTAACACTCTATAATACCTACTAAACCCTAACTGTAGCTGCCCATCTTTTTCTAAAATCATTCTATTTGATGGATAATAAAAAAAAAACATAATATTTTTTAAGCAGGTCTTTAACATGGCCAGAAACCGGTATATGTCCTGATATTATGTCAATAATAACACATACATACACACAGATAACTAGTTATTAATGCAAATATTATTATTAGTTGTTCAATGTTTACTCTTTGCCACATGGTAAAGTCTTGGTTAAGCCCCGTTCACATTTGCATCGGAGGCTCCATTCCAGATTCCGTCTCATTTAATTAAAAAATAGTGCAGCGCGCAGTACTATTTTTTTCCAGAAAAACGATGGACACCACCACAGAACCTATTAAAAGGCAAGGGGGTCCGCCATTGGTGTCCGTCGAGTGAGAGATCTTTAACTCCTATGATGGAGCAGAACAATGGAATTGGTAAATACAGATGTAAACAGAGTACATGGATTTCTGCAAGCCCGATTTAGGAAGGTGACTCAAAAATTGTCTGCGCTCTGACTGTAGAATTTATTTTAATCAACTTTCAGAAAAACAAGTACCTCATTTTTCGACATAATCTTCGTGCTTTTCAGTACACTTTGTCCATCTGTCAACAAGCTTTTGTATTCCCACATTAAAAAATGTTTAGGCTGAGCTGTGAGCCACGAATGCACCGCTGTCTTCACCTCTTCATCAGATGTGAATCTTTGTCCTCGTAGGGCTTCTTTCAGGGGATTAAACAGGTGATAGTCCATCCATTAGAATCAGTTCACATTGACGCTCAATATTGTTATCAGTCGTGGACGGGCGTCTGGCTCCTTCTTCATGGCTGACACTTGTGCGACCTTCCTTGAACTTCTCTATCCATTCATACACACTTCTTCACGACAAAACACTCTCACCTTACTGTGCACAAAGTCTTCGATAAATATCGGCACCAGACACACCCTCAGACCACAAAAAACAAATCACTGCACGCTGCTCTTCTTTCGTGGAAATCACAAGTGGGGCAGCCATTATTTCTCACACCGCCGTCATGAATAAACAGACGTAACACGTTCAAACCTGCACAGCAGTGACTGGGGAGACAGCAACCTCGTACGGAAAGCACTGATAAGACAGTATGACCAACAGAAGTTTTAATATAACCGAAGTGCGGATAATTTTTTACCCGCCCTCATATGTATGTATGTATGTATGTATATCCAGTATATACATATATATATATATATATATATATATATATATATATATATATATATACATACACACACACAGTTTTTAAACTCTCACAAAGGACAAAAAAAATTAAAAGATTAAAGGAAAACATGGAAATAGGCATTGAGTAAGAACTCACAGTATCGGCATCAGCATCAGGGACACTTAAGTGGGTCCACTTCCTGTCCGAGACTTGCTGGGCATTCTTATAGAAAGAAGAAGAGCAGAAAGCAGCAAAGATAATAGAATTAGAAACATAAACACCAAGAGAAAGCCAAGAAAATAATGGACTGCCAGAATGAGATGCACCGCAGCATAAAGTAAATGTATAACGTAAAGTAATTAAAAATGCTATATATTGTTAATTACAGACATGGTGTTTTTATTTATCAGTGCCTAAATAATCATTGTATGGTCTCCACCAACTTCTATAAACCAACAAATAACCTCTACAAAGTACAAATTTCAATATGAAGTAATTTTTCCAAAAAGTAAACCAACATTCAGAAAACAGGTGGGTAAAAATAAGTACACCCTATAGTTCAGTAACATGTAGAATGACCTTTAGCACATTACAACACATTACATCGTTTTAGAGAAATCTTGGCCCATTTTTCTACAACATTGCTTCAGTTCATTGATGTTCGAAGGCATTCATTTATTCAAAGCTCTCTAAATATCCCAATCGGGCTGAGGTCTGGCCATTCCAACACCTTTAGGGGTAAAGTATTGAACATTTGAAATTTTCGCCTCAATTGCTTTTTGTTATGTAACTATCAGGGAGTGTTCAGCCATAGATAGTAATTGTCATTTACCAGTCCTGTTCTTAATATATTAATTTCACCACTTCAGTCTTTCCCTACACCAGTGTTCCCCCACTGGCTCTCCAGCTGTGGCAAACTACAACGTCCAGCATGCCTGAATAGCCGCAGGCTGATTAAAGTTGTAGCTGGAAACCCACATCTTGGAGAGCACTTTCCTACAAATTTCATTGTAATTTTTTTTCATTATGTTGGTTGACAGCATGGAGCAGCATTTAAAGAGAGACTTGCTACATGTAGGAGTTGATACCCCTTGGTCCCCTGTCGAGATACAGTGTGGTTACTTAGTACAGAATAGAAGGGTTGGTAGTACAGATTGGCTTACAGTTCTAGACCCTGGTCCACGTTTAATGCTGCAGGTAGGTAGAAGAGGAGAAAACCTCCATGCCAGAGGGTTTCATTCATTTTGACATTTTAACCCCTTCCCTCAGCCATTTTTCGGATTTTCACTTTTATTTTTTCCTCAACACATTCCAAAAGCTATAATTTATTTATTTTGCCGTCTATATAGCCATACAAGGGCTTGCTTTTTGCGGGACAAGTTGTAGTTCTTCATGGCACCATTTATTCTATTGCATAATGTACTGGGAAGCTGTAAAAACAATTTGTGGGGTGAAATGGGCAAAAAACAGCGATTACGCCACTTTTTTGGGGGTTTTGTTTTTACGGCATCCATCAGGTGGTAAAAACTACATATTCACCTTATTCTACAGGTTGATACGATTACGGCGATACCAAATTTATATGTTTAGTTTTATGTTTTACCATTTAAAAAAAAGAAAACTAAATGATAAAAATCTTTTGTGTCGCCATGTGCTGAGAGCCATAACTTTTTCATTTTTACATCAATTTAGTGATGTGAGGGCTTAAATTTTGCGAGGCAAGTTGTATTATTCACCGATAGCATTTTTTGTTATATGCAACCTTTTGACCACTTTCTATTTAATTTTTTTGGAGCGCTAAGGTGACCAAAAACCAGCAATTTGCGTGTTTTATATATTTTTTTTTCTACGCATTCACCAAGCGAGTTAAACAATGCTATATTGTAATATTTCGGACTTTTACCAATGCGCCGATACCTTTTATGTTAACTTTTATTTTTTTTAACATTGATTTAGGGAGAAAAAAATGGGAAAAGTGTTTTTTTTTAAACTTTTAATACTTAAAGAGGCTCTGTCACCAGATTTTGCAACCCCTATCTGCTATTGCAGCAGATAGGCGCTGCAATGTAGATTACAGTAACGTTTTTATTTTTAAAAAACGAGCATTTTTGGCCAAGTTATGGCCATTTTTGTATTTATGCAAATGAGGCTTGCAAAAGTACAACTGGGCGTGTTGAAAAGTAAAAGTACAACTGGGCGTGTATTATGTGTGTACATCGGGGCGTGTTTACTACTTTTACTAGCTGGGCGTTCTGATGAGAAGTATCATCCACTTCTCTTCAGAACGCCCAGCTTCTGGCAGTGCAGATCTGTGACGTCACTCACAGGTCCTGCATCGTGTCGGCCACATCGGCACCAGAGGCTACAGTTGATTCTGCAGCAGCATCAGCGTTTGCAGGTAAGTAGCTACATCGATTTACCTGCAAACGCCGATGCTGCTGCAGAATCATCTGTAGCCTCTGGTGCTGATGTGTCCTCGCACAAATGAATCTAATAATTACACTTCGGGCGCAGTAATTATTATTAATAAGATATATATAATTCATCTGTATAGATTGTGGGTATGTAGATTTATTAGGTTACATGGAATTGAAAGTCTTGTATTGAAATCTTGGATTTAACATCTTTAAAAAAAAATACAGTTCTTTAGAGTGATTTTCTGTGTTATAATAAATGGGTCTACTTGGGCACCAAATTTTAAAACAAAAAAACTTTGTAAATAATGGACTTAATTTTGCTCTGTATCTATGCCATCGCTCCCTGGTCCACTCAAGCAAAGATGATATCATATAAGAAAATACTTCACCTGTAAACATAGTGGACTGGGAACCAATAGGGTGAGAGTGGAGTAGAAATAATAAAGTAAATGTATTACAAAGTGAAATTATTGTCACAATTTTCTTTGTGCCCTTATAGACCTAGTTTATAATCTGGAAGCCCTTTTAATTTAGTCATTCATAACTTTTTGATAAATGAGATATGAGAGAGAGAGAGAGAGACATGAGGAGAGAGAAAGAGATATGTGAAAGAGAAAGAGATATGAGAGAGATATATGAGAGGGAGAGATATGAGAGAGCTGTGAGAGAGATGTGAGAGAGGGAGAGATAAGAGAGAGAGGGAGATGTGAGAGAGAGAGATATGAGAGAGTTATATGAGCGGGAGAGAGATATGAGAAAGATATGAGAGAGATAAGAGAGAGAGGGAGATGTGAGAGAGAGAGGGAGAAAGAGATGAGAGAGAGATATGAGAGAGTTATATGTGAGGGAGAGAGATATGAGGGAGATATGAGAGAGAGAGAGAGAGAGAGACACATGAAGAGAGAGAAAGAGATATGTGAGAGAGAAAGAGATATGAGAGAGATATATGAGAGGGAGAGATATGAGAGAGCTGTGAGAGAGATGTGAGAGAGAGAGATAAGAGAGAGAGGGAGATGTGAGAGAGAGAGAGATATGAGAGAGTTATATGAGCGGGAGAGAGATATGAGAAAGATATGAGAGAGATAAGAGAGAGAGGGAGATGTGAGAGAGAGAGGGAGAAAGAGATGAGAGAGATATGAGAGAGAGATATGAGAGAGTTATATGAGAGGGAGAGAGATATGAGGGAGATATGAGAGAGAGAGAGATATGAGAGAGATAAGAGAGAGAGGGAGATGTGAGAGAGAGAGATATGAGAGAGATATATGAGAGGGAGAGATATGAGAGAGCTGTGAGAGAGATGTGAGAGAGAGATAAGAGAGAGAGGGCGATGTGAGAGAGAGAGATATGAGAGAGTTATATGAGCGGGAGAGAGATATGAGAAAGATATGAGAGAGATAAGAGGGAGAGATATGAGAGAGTTATATGAGAGAGTTATATGAGAGGGAGAGAGATATGAGGGAGATATGAGAGAGAGAGAGAGAGAGAGAGAGAGACATGAGGAGAGAGAAAGAGATATGTGAGAGAGAAAGAGATATGAGAGAGATATATGAGAGGGAGAGATATGAGAGAGCTGTGAGAGAGATGTGAGAGAGAGAGATAAGAGAGAGAGGGAAATGTGAGAGAGAGAGATATGAGAGAGTTATATGAGCGGGAGAGAGAGAGAGACACATGAGGAGAGAGAAAGAGATATGTGAGAGAGAAAGAGATATGAGAGAGATATATGAGAGGGAGAGATATGAGAGAGCTGTGAGAGAGATGTGAGATAGAGAGATAAGAGAGAGAGGGAGATGTGAGAGAGAGAGATATGAGAGAGTTATATGAGCGGGAGAGAGATATGAGAAAGATATGAGAGAGATAAGAGAGAGGGAGATGTGAGAGAGAGAGGGAGAAAGAGATGAGAGAGATATGAGAGAGAGATATGAGAGAGTTATATGAGAGGGAGAGAGATATGAGGGAGATATGAGAGAGAGAGAGAGATATGAGAGAGATAAGAGAGAGAGGGAGATGTGAGAGAGAGAGATATGAGAGAGAGAGATATGAGAGAGAGAGATATGAGAGAGAGATATGAGAGAAAGATATGAGAGAGAGAGATATGAGAGAGAGATATGAGAGAAAGATATGAGAGAGAGAGAGATATGAGAGAGATGAGATATGAGAGAGATGCATATATAAACTTATTCCAATATAAAAAAAAAAAGAACAAATCTTCAAATATAGTGAAGACAAGCGCCAAATAAATGAAAAATCCTTTACTTACAACAGAATATCCACTTCGTAAACTGGCCGGTTGATGTGCCACTGAGTCATTAAAATCCTCTTCATTTTCATCTAAATATTCCTGAAAAGGAGACACAACCGTCATATATCATTTCATCATATACAGTAAAATTCATTCAATCTGGGATCCAAAGTCATTCTTGTGTGACAGATATTCCTGAAAGCTGAAATAAATCTAACCTTAACAAGCTACTGTATATGTATATGGATCTGCTCACACTGTGTTTGGGCTCTATGTTTGGCATACAGTACCGCCAGATGTATTATACAACTGTATGTCTAGCCTTTGACTTACATAGGGAAAAAAAACTGATGGAATCCAGTTGTATTGAAAAGCATAGTTGACTATGCTTTAAAAAAAAGTTTTATTAAAGGAATACCGATGTATGCCAGCCACATGGATGCTAAATGGACACTCTTTAGGCATGCATCTGGCCAATAAAACTCTATGGGCATATTTGTTGGGAGCATTTCCCAATGTATCAAATATGAGCCCCACCTCCAAACCTAGAGCCCTAACACAGTGTGAATAGAGCCTAGAAGGAAAATGTTACATTTTACACCATGTGCACCCCTAAATTGATAAACTGACAGATACAAAGGTACATTTACACATTTTAAAAGATTGTTATACAAAATCTAAAATTACTTTAAAGAAAATAGTTAAAGGGGTTGTTAATCCTTTTTTGTTAGAAGAGTGCTCCAACACTATACTGATTGCAGGGTATTATGCTGCTGGGACCTCTAGTGACCTGCTATAATCTGTGGGGGAACCCAGCAGCAGGAGTTCAATTCCTCTGCAGCTCCACCAGAGGGAAAATGAAGTATTACACAGTTATCATTAAAAATCAAGGTCTGGTCATGTAATGGATGAACATGCTGTGTAATACAGACACTTTTTAAGTCGCTCTAAACCTGTACCAAGGACCTCCATTAACCCAAAATTCCCTAAAAGAGTATATGAATGTTTTTCTAAACCAGGCAACCCCTTTTAGAGGGGTATTTCCACCTCTCCAATGATTCTCCGCCTCTATGTAGTGGCTGTGGTTTGCCTCACCAGACAGGATGGGGGTTGGGTGATACCCGTTCTGGTGATAAGTATGTGTCCCAGAACTGGGACCTGCATCTAGCAGATATTTATGGCATATCCTGTGGATATGCCATAAATATCTTAGATGGGAATAACTCAATAAGTAAAATCTGACTACTGAATTAAATTAGCAGGCAAAATGTAGCACGAAGAATAAATTGAGCTTGGTATCTATTAACTTGCTTGAAAAATGTATTACACCAAAAAAGTCTGAGTTAAGAAAGTTCTTGTATTTCATGAATTGGATTAGCACTTAATGACCTGCACTCCTTGTTCTTATCTAAGCGGAACACACATTAGAACCAACTGTGGAGACAATATTCGGTTTTCCAGTTCTTGCCTCTCATTTGAGCTCATTTGCTACCAGTGAATATCACAGTTTCCCCAACACTAGCAGACTGCGGGGTCTAATAAAGAAAGCCGTATCCTGCAGCTCTGTTAATGCTAATCAATAGTGTGAACATTTGGCCTTGCTTTATCTTAAATGAACCAGGGCACTGCCTGTTGTCGTCAGCTACGCTTTGTCCCATATAAGATCACCAACGGCTAATAAGATTCATTATTTTTTTCATCTCGGTGGACGAGGAGGCACATTATAGTACACAGCGAAAAGCTTCTGCTTAATGTGGCATGCTTATTACTGAAAATGTGTTTTGTTGGTCATAGGGACATCACTGCATTTTTTAACTATCTGATCGTAAAATGATATTGACATAGTTTATGGAGAAAAACAATCAGTTCCATTGGTTACAACTGGTTTAGGTCTTGTTCTAATATTTCTGTTACTACTTATACAATAAAATCTAAAGATTATCATATAATAAAATTCATGTGTAGTGATAAATATAAGAGATATTTGAACAATTTCCATTCTGTTGACTGCACATATCTTACAATGTATGCTTCTTTGACATCCAGCCTTCTGATTGTTAAAAATATCAGAACACTGGTTGGGTTGCAGGCAAATTGATACATGTACGGTGCTCTATTTATCACATAGGCAATCTAGACACATGTCTAAAGCCTCATGCACTCAGCTGTATTAAAGAGGTTGTCCAGGCATGGACAACTGATAACCTATTCACAGGATAGGTCATTAGTATATGATCGGTGGGGGTCCGACACCTTGACCCCGCACCGATCAGTTGCTCTTGCTGCCTCCGGACGCCGGATGTTATGCAGGGTATGCAGTATTCGAAGCCGGAAGCAGATGGCTCCGACTACTGCATAGCGGCCATGCTGCAGAACAACAACTCTGCTCCTCTTCATTTGAATAGGAGCAGAGCTGCAGTATTGCAGCTTGGCCGCTATTCTGTGACCGGAGCCATCTGCTTCCGGCATGGACATCCGGCGCCCAGAGGCAGCCAGAGCAGCTGATCGGTGCGGGGTCTGGCTTTCGAACACCCAACGATCATATACTGATGATCTATCCTGTGGATAGGTCATCAGTTGTCCATGGCTGGACAACCCCTTTAAGGATCAGTGTTGTACGAATCTGTAATATATCTTCCATAGAAATCTAAGGGATTATACTGTATCTCCATATGCTTAAAATTTCTAATGGAGGCACAAGGACATTTTTTCACATGGATTTATACAGAATCTGTGAGAAAATAAATCACGACATGTTCCAGTATTGCGTACAGAAGCATTATTTGGCAGCAAACAAAGTGCCTACGGTTCCATAACTCTGACACAAGGACTTCCTCAGTGTCTAAGACATTATAAACATAGTCCAGAGTATATCTGATATATCTTTACACTTGGATGCAGGCAGATAATAACTCATTGCAAAGGCAATACACTTCTGTGAATGTGAATGAATTACTTGTTCGCACAGTGCAGATTCTGATGTTTTTGTTTCTTTTTGCCAAAACCCGCAGTGGATACTAAATCTGCATCACAATTGCACTGTGTGATCAAGGCTTTAAAGAGAAAGTTTCCTTTTGGTTAACTAGTATTTTTCCTGTGCTGTGGATTGGAGGAAGTCAGGGGAAAAAACACATTGCCAGCTGCACCTCTTTAGTGTATGGCACTATTAATAAACCAATAACATTTCTTGCCGTTTTGATTCGTTTAGCCAAAATCAAGAGTGGATCCTAAAAAGGAGACATATAGGAGACATAACGGAGCTTTCTGAGACTTAAATATTGATAGCTCATCCTTAGAATAGGCTATCAATATGTGATAGGTGGGGGTCCGACTCCCAGCACCCCAGCCTATCCGCTAAATGAATGGGATGTGGCCATTTAATTTTGTTCCACTCCTGGTTTTTCACACACATACTCATACCTTTTAATATCACTGTTGTGATAAATGTGGTTGGTAATCTAAGGGCACGGTCCAAGGTATGCGCACAAAACCACCCTCACACACGGAGGACAATGGCCACATGGTTTTGCCAGGTAATGCTGAAAAAGTTGTGTTGCAATTCGCTACTGCATGTGGACATGGTTCGGACACATGCGGATGTCGCTTCATGGGACCGAACACTCAGGGTATGTTCACACGCACTAATTACGGACGTAATTCGGGCGTTTTTGCCCCGAATTACGTCCGAAAATAGCGTCTCAATAGCGTTGACAAACATATGCCCATTGAAAGCAATGGGCAGACGTTTGTCTGTTCACACGAGGCGTATATTTACGCGCCGCTGCCAAATGACGGCGCGTAAATAGACGCCCGCGTCAAAGAAGTGACCTGTCACTTCTTTGGCCGTAATTGGAGCCGTTATTCATTGACTCCAATGAATAGCAGCGCCAATTACGTCCGTAATGGACGCGGCGTTCAAGCGCCTGCACATGCCGTTACGGCTGAAATTACGGGGATGTTTTCAGGCGGAAACATCCCCGTAATTTCAGCCGTTACGGACGCTGTCGTGTGAACATACCCTTAGAGTTTGTACACATACAAGCAAAATGATATTTAAGAAATAATTTTACATAAAACTAGCTTGCTTTACTATTTTTTTTTCTTTCAATTTTCATGTATTTTTCTACATTTAAAATACTAATTCTTCTGGTTCCCTGGGAAACAGACAGCGGTTTTTCTCCACTTTAATGCCAGATATGTGACCTAAAAGCTTAGCTTTAACTGTGTAAACAGTTGCATAAATCTAAATGTACTTTTATCCATGGAGAAGTAGATATCATGTAACTAAAAATCTGTATTTGCAAAGTTACTAAGTCTTTTATGTGGATTTTAATTGCAAAATGATGTAAATTGTTGTTCAAAAGTGGAGTTTTTCCTTAATAAAGAATAAACCTTAAAGACACACTGTTCTGGCTGTAAGGGTATGTGCACACACACTAATTACGTCCGTAATTTACGGACGTATTTCGGCCGCAAGTACCGGACCGAACATAGTGCAGGGAGCCGGGCTCCTAGCATCACAGTTATATACGATGCTAGGAGTCCCTGCCTCTCTGCAGGACAACTGTCCCGTACTGTAATCATGTTTTCAGTACGGGACAGTAGTTCCACGGAGAGGCAGGGGCTCCTAGCATCGTACATAACTATGATGCTAGGAGCCCGGCTCCCTGCACTGAGTTCGGTCCGGGACTTGCGGCCGAAATACGTCCGTCAATTACGGACGTAATTAGTGTGTGTGCACATACCCTAACAGCTCAAGAACCCTCAATTTTGGAGCAGAAGATTCGAAGGTGTAAGGCTGGGTTCACACGACCTATTTTCAGACGTAATGGAGGCGTTTTACACCTCAAATTACGCCTGAAAAGACGGCTCCAATACGTCGGCAAACATCTGCCCATTACTTTCAATGGGTTTGCCGATGTGCTGTGCCGACGACCTGTCATTTTACGCGTCGCTGTCAAAAGACGACGCGTAAAAAAGACAGCTCGTCAAAAGAAGTGCAGGACACTTCTTGAGACGTAATTGGAGCCATTTTTCATTGACTGCATTGAAAAACAGCTCCAATTACGTCCGCAATCGACGCCGCAAAAAACACGAGTAAGAGCAATTACGTCCGTAATTTCAGACGTATTTGGCGTTTGCGTGTGAACATACCCTAAGCCTCAAGGCTTCCAATAAACAGAATTTAATGGAACTTGGAGTAAATGCAAAGTGCACAGAAAAGGCCCATCTGTATTGATTTCCCTCCATAAAGAGCAGGGCAATCACACGTATTTCCAAATTTTAATATTTGGAAATAATGAATACAAATATACAAATATAACAAATATTCAGTTAGAACACAAAATATAGTACAACTATACAGCTGGGTAAGCGATGCCCTAACTCCCCCATAAACATGCACATTCAGCCGAGCCAAGAAGGGGGATGGAGATAGGCAGCTGTCAGACACCTATGATACTGCTTATCTCCAGAGAAAATAATAGGATCTGCCAAGTTAAAATCCAACCTGTCAGATCAATTTTCCTCCCATGTGTGAAATGCAGGGACCAGGAGGCAGTCCTCATATACATTAGATTGTCAGTCCTTAAGTGATACCCGTCAGGAATAATCTGTTTGAGAATGTTTACTGTGTCTACATATTTTGACTTTGTTAGAGATTAATATTCAACTCACCAAGTTGGTATTCAATCCTCCAGGAACAGATTTGCTTCTTATGCTTCCTGTTTCCCCATTCCCCTCTGCATACTGTCGGCTGAGGTCCAGTTCTGAACGACTGTGATCTGAAATTGATTGTTATACGTTATTACCTACTGCCATGTAGGACACGTGTACCCTTACATATCTAGGCACTAGCCACTTAACCAGTACAAACTAGTACAAATATATCCACGCTATAGAAATACACACTATCAACTGCCAAAATGAAGGAGTACTTGGCGTCAAAACATTGAAAAACACAACCCTTTGCTACCGGTTGGTTAAAACCTCTGCATGCAGGGCCGGGTTATAGGGAGGGCAGATAAGTCATGTGCCCTAGGCCCTCCACCACCTTGATGACCTGGGGGGCATCCAGCACCCTCCCTTCCCTTCTGCTCAACATTTTCTAGTTACTCCCCTGACAGTCACTATTAAATGGGTAGTGTATAAACTGCTCACCTCTGGGACCCCACCATTAGGGAAAACAGGGCAGTTTGACAATTCTATCTAGTCGAGAAAAGGGAAGAGAGGTGGTCACACATGTGTGTGCCTCTTTTTTTTTATGTTTAAGGCTCAGCCTTCAGTGCAGAGGGCCATGCACATGCGTGGCCACCTCTCCTATATATGGCTGCTATAGGAGGAACTGAATTTTTACCAAAAAACAGGGTGGGCAATTGGTCCAAGGGTCATGGAAAGGGACAGGTCCTTCTGTCCTGGATAGCATAATTGAGGACCCTTTTGATGTTTGCTATGGGGCCCCTCTATTTTATGTATACCACTGCTTTTACTGCTGATTTCCGTTACCTTCATATATTAACAGATTTCAGTAATCACATTCCACATAACGTATAAAGCTAGAGTAATAATATATAATTAGTAGTCACATACTGTTTTCAATGGAATATGTAGAATAAGAAATACATGGATTGCTGTGAGTGCCTTTTTACCAAGTAGCAGGAGAGGACAGGAATTGTAAGAAAGAAAGAGAACAGTTTCTTCTTGCCTGATGTCAACATTTCTGACATGTTTTAATTGTGCTTGATTTTAATCACTGTGTCTTTTTATCAGTTTGTTTTGTTTTTGTTGGTTCAGATATCCCTAGTTTTGAAATTGATGGCGACAACAGCAAAAATATTTCAGCAGATGTATGTAGGGCTGGTCTTGTGGGATTTCAAAATGATAGGACTTTGCCACGAGAGGGAAGCTACAGACTGAGAGTTATATTGTGGAACTAATCAAAACCTCTATGTCAAATCTGCTTTCAATTCTAAAAAAAACGAAATATTTATTTTTGATAGAATAATAAGTAAGAAAGCAGAGAGGAGTTTGCCCAGGAAAGGAACTTGAGTACATTAGGCCTTGTTCATACAGTGCAGTATTGTTTACAGTTTTACATGTGTGTGTTTATGTGCGTTTTTTCTTTTTAAGCCAAAACGAGGAAGAAGTGGGTTCTACTGCTACTTTAAAAAATTTATTTAAAAAAATACGCAAAAACTGCATTAAAACGACTGTGTGAACAACAACTTGAGCTTATAACAGTTTTTCCATTATTAATACTCTTGGCCATAATGGGGAGCAGTAACAATAAGAATTTCCTGCTCTGGAGAAACTGTTTAACCCTGTGGTGGCGGATTTCTTGCTCTGGAGAACCTGTCTATCCCTGTGGTAGCGCTTGCTAGAACTTCAATATCGTGCAGTCGTCTGTTACACGAACGATTGTTCCGTGAAAGAATGATTCCACAGTGAAAGATCGTTCAACCTTTGCCTGGTGTCAGTGACATGTATCACCAGTTTGAGTGACCGTAATGGCCAATATGGACTAAAATGTGTATGGCTGCTTTAGCGTAACGATTGCTCACAATTTGCCATACCATATTACAAATCTAAAAAAATTAACTACACCTTAAAGCATACCTAAACCTTCAGGTGACTTTTCAGGATATGCTGTCATATGTGTGGACAGGAGGAATAACATTATTTCTGGCTTTAATATGACTTGTATCCTGCACTTTTTAGAAGTTTTCCCCCTGCAGGCATTATCTCTAAGGGTATGTTCACACGGCCTATTTACGGACGTAATTCGGGCGTTTTAACCCCTGAATTACGTCCGAAATTACGGCTTGAAAGCGTTGACAAACATCTTTCCATTGAAAGCAATGGGCTGACATTTGTCTGTTCACACGAGGCGTATATTTACGCGTCGCTGTCAAAAGACGGAGCGTAAATAGACGCCCGCGCCAAAGTAGTGTCATGTCACTTCTTCAGACGTAAATGGAGCCGTTTTCCATGGACTCCATGGAAAACCAGGTCCAGTTACGTCCGTAATGGACGCAGCGTTCAAGCGCCTGCACATGCCGTTATGGCTGAAATGACGGGGCTGCTTTCTCCTGAAAACAGCCCCGTAATTTCGGCCGTTACGGACGCTGCCGTGTGAACATACCCTTATTCTCAAGTTTCTCTAAGGCAGTGGGTGATATCTAACTGCGATCATGTTTGCCATACACTGCACACAGGGAAGAGGAGAATCCTGTTTTCCTATCTCTATCACATAAATAAGCTGCAGCAACATGGAGCACATTACAGAGCAGAAATGAGTAGTGTAGCTGTGAATCCAGCACTTGGGTGAAACAGAACTCTTACTAGGAAGCTGCGTCAGAGTGTGTCTCCCTCTGTCTCTCACTCTCACTCTGCTCCTACTTACTCCTCCCCTCTCTATAGACTTCTATGAGCAGCTGTAAACTGATCCGTCAGTGAGCTGATAAACTGTCTTCACAAGAGGGAAAATGCAGTAGATTCAGTGAGTGAACAGTTAGGGGGGGGGGGCATGATAAGAGGAGAGAGAGGCATTTTCTCTAGTAAGATATATTACAAGTTTTTTTTAAGAGAAGTGTTTTGCTTGCTCTGCATTCAAAGAAATGGAGCACAGACCTCTATAAAGATATACTATGAAATGAATCAGCACAGAAGTTTGGACTTAAGTATATTAATAACCGAAAGTCCAGGGCCGTAACTATAGGGGTGCAGAGGTAGCAGTCACACCTAGGCCATGGTGCCTGAGGAGGTTCCACCACATAAACAGACATCTGCATTTTAAATGACACATACTAGGCGGAGGGCCCTGCTACAGATTTTATATAGGTGCAAGGAGCTTCAAGTTATGCCTTCAAGAAAGTAATTGGTACACTATAATAACTGGTTGAACCAACTTTAGTAGCAATAATTGCAACTAAATTTTTCATATGATTTGCTCTAATTCTTCACATTGTGGTTGAGGAATTGCAGCCCACTCCTATTTATAAAACTGACCAAAATCATTTTCTTCAGGTATAACATACTGTCCTAAATAAAGGCAGCACTTTATAACTATAAGTCCAGTGTTGAGGGGTGAAATGTGTGGGCAAATATTGTAAAGTATACTGTAAAACCTCAGGGTTTGGGTGAAGGCAGTGAAAACAGGTTTTACATTATCTATTAATGCAGGAAGTGCATCAAATTTTAAGATAATTATATTTGAGATTATTCTTTTTGCCATTCTGAGAGCATTGGAACCTATTTTCAGAAATGGTTTTGTCTTTTAGATCACTGACTTGCTATGTACCACATTAACATACATACCAGATGCTATAGATACTCGAGATGAGGCCAAGGATGGAGTGCCAGAACCACGTCTTCTATGTTTCTTTGAAATTTCCTCTGGAATACTAGAACTGGTTTTCATCGCACTTCCTATTGACTGCTGAAAATAAAAACATGAGTATACGTAAGACAAAGCTTTCTTTTAACATTTAATTCATAGTTTTATCTCAACTGCAGATTGACGTACAGCACCAAAAAAAGAAACAAGAGCAAAATGTCACGATCGGTGGGTATGTGGACCCACAGGGCCGTACTGCCATAGGGGGATAGCAGCTGGCCAAACAGAGTACCAAGTCAATGCATATATAGTCCAAGCCCAAGGGTACTTGTAGTAGTTCAGACAGTACGACGGCTAGGTTCAGATGGGACCTTGGCAGCAGACACCAGGCGTGGTGTAACGCAGCAAGCGTGGCCGATGGCACAACACGACTACAACTTTCTCAGGCACAGGAATAAAGGTAGCACAGGATGCAGAGTACAGGTAGTAGGGAACGGGAAACACTGGGAACAGGAAAACACTAAGGGACCATTTGCAAGACTAACACGGCTAAACACAACAATGCTCGGACAATGAATGAAAGGGCAGAGCCCTTTTTATAGTCCAGGGTCATTATGGGCTAATTACAGAATTTCCTCATGTGTGTGCACTGACCCTTTAAGGCCGGGCGTGGGCCCGCGCGCGCACCCTACGGGAACTAGTGCAGTGATGTGGAAGTGAGTGCCGGCGTCTCTCAGGAGGGAGATGCCGTCCGGCACTCACTTGACCATTGCCGCGGCCATCGGGGGGCAGGTAAGCACGACGGTCCGCGGCTGTGGGCGTTACACAAAACAGATAAATATATATCTTTATTCAAGTATTGACATTATAAAACCCATACAAAATAGATAAAAGTATCGGAATACACAATCACAGAATAGTGCTCACCGGTCAGTATATATTGCAGTTATATATATGACTCTATATGCATTTAAAACAAAAAAAAAACTCTTGCCGAATGTAACCTAGTATACATGCAAAGCACAGCCTTACAAATATATAAAGTAGCAGTCACCTGACTAAATTAAAAAAAATAAACAGATGATCTACTGCAAGGCAGCAAGTAGTGGCAAGTTACCACCATCCGGGGGTGGCGTCACATTGGGTCAAGGTACTATTTATTCGACCAAGGTCCAATGGGAGCTAAAGGAAAATAATACTGTCACTGCAGAGGAAAATACCAATCATGCATTTAATTAAAAATGCTATCGCCATAATGAGCCTCCATTCTGCTGTATAATGCTGGAATTTAGAAGAAGGTTACATGACCTAAGTTTGTCATTTTTGGCAGAAGAGATATATAAAGGTATATAAAATAAATAATATATTGTGACAAATAAGTGACAAACACAACAGTGCATAAAAAAGTGCACATTCATAGTACAAAATAATAACATAAAAATTAGGGTAGGGTAAAAGGTGGGGGACAGTGGTACAAAGGCTAAATGCAGCAATGGGCAGCAATTCATTTCAATGAAAGAAAAAGGTCTTCCAAAGTAAGGACTTGCTTTGGACAAAGCTCTTTGTTGTAGCTTATGTAAGGGTATGTGCACACACACTAATTACGTCCGTAATTGACAGACGTATTTCGGCCGCAAGTCCCGGACCGAACACAGTGCAGGGAGCCGGGCTCCTAGCATCATACTTATGTACGATGCTAGGAGTCCCTGCCTCGCTGCAGGACAACTGTCCCGTACTGTAATCATGTTTTCAGTACGGGACAGTTGTCCTGCAGCGAGGCAGGGACTCCTAGCATCGTACATAACTATGATGCTAGGAGCCCGGCTCCCTGCACTGTGTTCGTCCGGTACTTGTGGCCGAAATACGTCCGTCATTTACGGACGTAATTAGTGTGTGTGCACATACCCTAAGGGGGGGGGGGCTACAGATAGGTTTGATGTATCAATACTGGTGAAAATAAAAAGTGGAGCAGTTGCCCTTGGCACCCTCTCAGGTCGCTGCTTTCATTTTCCAAAGGGACCCTGAAAAGTGAAAATTTAAGAATTACAGCTTTCTGTCAGACAAAACATAACACTCACCGTGTGACTGTAATTGGAAGTTACGCTTTGTTTACTTGGTGTGGGAGAACTCTGATGTACTACAACACTTGTGCTTGTCCTGGAACTGTTGCTTTGATTGGCTGTTTGCGAATTGATACTGCCAGTAGATTTAGCGCTCACACCACTTGGGTCCAAGGAGTGGATACTTTCACTGGAATTGTGAAAAAAGTCACATAAAATATACCAGCGAATTTCAAACAAACAAAATGCTGAATAACAGCAATATGAAAACAATCAGGATTTGACATGGGCTTTGGATAAGAATTAATAATATGCATATTAGAAAAAGGCCACAACTGCCCACCCCAGAAAAAAAAACAACAGAATTTCTGGGTATTTTCTGGGCTCATATTTCAGCACTGGGCCATGTGCCGGTGTAAAAAAATGAGAGACCACATCGGTTGCAGGAGCGCCGCAACTCTTTTATTATGAATTTGTGGGTGTCCCAGTGGTAAGTCCCCCACCAATCAAACATTAATGGCCTGTCTTTAAAGTCCAAGAGAACCCTTTCAAAAATCAAACTAATAAAAGACTTTCATCTCTTTGACCAGCCTTATATAGTACTCCGTACCACATAGATCTCAAATGTAGTGTTAATAAATTTCAATGGTGACATGCCTACCACTGTAAAAAAATATGCTGGTATATAGAGGATTTTTTAATGCTCTTTTGGATGCAGTTTATCAGACTGAGACTTTGATATGGAAGACTGTTTGGCGCACAATACAGTTCCGTGTGCAGGAGGGCTCAACCAAAAGCCCAAGGACATTGTTGCAAACATTGAGCATTCAGAAAAAATTCTCATATGACATTAAAAAAAACAAAAAAACGATCAATTAAACACATACCGAACAGAAATTGGTGAGTTGCGCTTTGATTGAGAGCAGGAGTCAATTTTAAAGCTTGCTTGACTGATTTCATCAACACTTTCCTGGCCATTGTGAAGAAACTCGGCTTGAGAAGCTTCTGGGAGACTGTCAATGTCTGTTCCGGATCTTCTGTAAAACAATAGTGTGTATGGGCTTCGTTCACATCTGCATTGTGCCTTCAGTTTTAGCGATCAGTCTAAATTTAAAAAAACGAACACAATAACGGATGCCGGACTGAAAACAACGGAAGGTAAAAGATTCCTTAATTAAAACTGACACTTTACCTTCCGTTCGTCTCAGTTTGGCATCAGTTATTCTCCGCTTTTAACTGATCCATTTATTCATTTTTCTTTAGTCCTGTTCACTTCTGCGTCAGGGCATTCCATTGTTCTGCTCCGTCAGAGGAGCAGAATAAGGGAATGCTGGACACATTGGTTCCATTCCAACACGGACACCGCCGCTGGCCGACGGAACACATTGACTTTAATGGGTTCCGTCGAAGCCTCCAACACAGATGTGAACAGACACTTTTACTTTTTTTTTTTGTGTCATTTTCATTCTGCGCATGAGCATTTAAAAAACTCATCCGTTAAACGTAATGCATAATGGATACAAACGGAAGGCATATCCATGTATATCCGTCATCCATTGACATCAACGTTAAAAAAAAACGGAAAGCTCCTTTCCATCAAGTTTCCATAATTTTGGACGGAAAAAATAACGCAGCAGACTATGCTATTGCTTCAGTCAAATAAACATAAACCTGACGGAACAGAGCATAACTGAGCACAACTGATGGAAAAACAAAACCCATTGAAA
This sequence comes from Rhinoderma darwinii, assembly GCF_050947455.1. NCBI lineage: Eukaryota > Metazoa > Chordata > Amphibia > Anura > Rhinodermatidae > Rhinoderma > Rhinoderma darwinii. The sequence continues at coordinate 380,560,541 of NC_134688.1, read as the reverse complement.
TACAATGGGTAGTTTGACAGAAACGCTTATTTCAGTTTTTCTGTTCTGCTGACGGAGCAGAAGAACGGAAATGCACAACGCAGATGTAAACGAAGCCTTAGATTGCCAATAAATCTAAAAATATTGAAATATGCCAACAATATTCAGGTTAGAAGCCACCACTGGTTAGAACTTAGGGGTTTACAGATGACTAATTTATTATCAAGTCCCTCCAAGTGGGGGCTGCAGGCTGCCAGAATTTTATCATTTAACTCTATAGCTTTGGGAAGGAAAGTAGGGAATTCGGAGCTTTGTGTAATGACAATGGAGCGCGCGACTCCTAAATATATATATTAATATATATATATATATATATATATATATATATATATATATATATATATATATATATATGTATATATATATATAAAATGAAATTATTCAGTAATCAATGTTGGACATATTTAGATAAAAAAAATTAGGCAAAAGGTACACTCAAATCCAGGGTACTAAGAGCTAATTAACAGTGCCACTATTTTATACAACTATAATTTGTTTACACTGGTAAAAAAACTCATTGATAGCCAATTTTTGTCACAATTTGATATACAGGGAAGACATATTGGCCTTATTTATCAAAGCAAACTGCAAACAGACCTTGTTGCCCATTGCAACCAATCAGGGATTAGCTTTCATTTCTTAAACTGCTCTGGAAAAATTAAAGCTTTATTTTCATTGGTTGCTAAGGCCAACCCGTTTGCAGTCTTGATAAATAAGACCTACTATGTCTAATCTATGAAAACAAATGCAGACAAAACCCTTGAGGTGGTGCCCGGAGCTATCAATCAGAAGACAGATTTAATTTTGTAATCTGTGCAAGGAAGATGACAGCAGGATTCTGATTGGTTGCCTCAGTGCTTGCCTGAAATACCTTCTATACATGAAACCAATTATATTGACCTAAGGTTAATTAATAGTAAAGACCTCTTTAAGATTAACGAAAAACGTAGCCTTGTTAAAGTAGGTAGTACTGGCCACAATTTAGATTTTTGGACACATTGCACACAGTTACATCGGGATTGAACACTGACACCTAATTTCAGTGCCCCCTACTCCATACAAAGCAGCATAATAAATACTCATGTCATTGTGTTTCTTTTTCTTATTCTTTCTAACATCAGAGAACTAGGACATATGATCAAGAAGACTAACAAAGGATCACTAAATTCTTCACCTTTCGGAGCGTGGGATCGATGCAATGCTTCTCAAGCTCTGTGCGTCGTAGTTTGAATGAATGCTGATTACATCTTCTCCACTTCTTGTCTGTTTCCCAAGCCTCCTGTCAAGACTACAAATAAAATGGCAATCAATACGTGGCTTTTTTTACCCTGTATTTTTTCCAACAGTAGTAAGTGGACACCCATTAGGTTTACACTGCATATAAATAGATTTTTTACACATAAATTATACATTCTGAATGTATTTCAGCAACAGTCTAGACACCAGTCAGACATGACAGGGTAACCTCTTGCCCCCATACCGATTATAATGTTATAACAGCTATTTCAACTATCAAAAATGATAGACACTCTCTCATTCCCCTATTATTAGTATCACTGCCATTCTGCTCTATTATTAAATGATCACTTTGCTCCCTAATCTGTCTCTGTTTTCTGACTTTCCTACCTCTGTGTACTTACTCAACCTTATTTCTTGCCCTGTTTGGCCCCAATTTCCCCAGACTCCCCATTAAGTGGCGTTGTTAAAAAACTGTTGCCAATTGCAAAGCAACGATTATAGTAGCATAGCTATAGAGATTGTAGAGTTACAGTCATAGAAGGGACATAGCTGTGACATATGCCAACTGCATAAGGATCTAATAATTCCCAGTGGAGATATCTCTCTATATAAATGAATACTTAGTATAGTGTTTTGTAGGAATATTGGCCTAAGCGGACAGTATAGCTCCTCGCTGTTGCTAAAGTGTCCTACTGCCATAGGGTACACAGCTGCCATGAATACATGAACATGGCCAGCCACAATGCTTAGGTAAGCCTACTGTTCAAAGCTCCATCCACAGGTATCAGAGGACCCAGGCTGTGCCAAGAAAACATTGCCCACCTTCACCAGTCTAGACTGTTGACACCTGACAATGAAGGGTTCATTGATTCATTCTGCTTGCTCCAAATTCTAACACTTGGATCAGCATGGTGCCACATCAATCTGGACTCATCTGACCAGTCGGTGTTTTCTCACTGCTTAGTGATCCAATTTTTGTGCTCTTTTGCCCACTGGATTCTTGCCTAGCTATTTCCATTAGACAGCAATGGCACTTGAACTGGTTGTTTGCTGTAATAGCCCATTCGTGATAAGGAACGACGAGTTTTTCATTCGGACATGCTAGTTGGAGCACCTGCATTGTGTTTGGCTTCAATTTGCTTGACTGTGCACCACCAGTTCGTCAGAATGATTCTTGACAAACTCCTTGAACCCCTTTTGTCGACGAGTCGTTTACAAGGTTTGCAGAGAAATTCCTATAATCACTTTTTCCCGGTAACGCAATTAAAAGTCACATGTACAGAAAGTCTACCCCCAGTTTTCACTTCTCACCCATTGGCACGTGGCAGTGATCTTGTACTTCGCAGACTCTGAATATCATAGTTGGAACGTATGCTTCTACCATCCTCCTCTTTTCCTGGATGTTGACTACTTTTTTTGTCAGGACTGCTGGAAAGAATGCATTAGTGGGCAAACAAATGAAGGAATATTGGCAAATTCATGAAACTGTTAAAGCACAAAATAATATCAAACCTGAAAAGAATACAAATATATTGATATGCAAGGGGCTTATTCATGGCTAGAAGAAAGATAATAAATACCTACCAGAATGTAGATTGGATCCCGATGTTACTAATGTAACCGTGTCCTTCCATTTGTATAAAAGCAGGAACACTCGAATACCCCCACGGTTCTGTTAAATCAAAGTTGGATTACCATAGAAACCTATGGGGATCTAGGTTCAGTTCAACAGAACCACAGGGGGTCTGGATGTAGCAGCTGGAACACGGATACCAAACTACGGTGTGTACAAATACACGTTTCTCCTGTACCAAGTTATCAACTGTTACAGCCCTCCCTCCCGTAAGTAGATAATGCATGCCTGTGCCCCATGGCAGCACTTTCTGCCTCTTTACTATAATTATAGGGACAAGCCAACATCCAGCTTTATTTTTCTAGCACAAATAAGGAATCAGAATAGGAGATGTGATTTGTTGCTCGAAACACCAGAGTCCCTGTGATAACACGCTGCAAGGGCAAAGAGGATGAAGTATTGTCAAGGGACAGAGGTATATAAGATTTTCCCATAAAAAGTGTTAAACTTCAATAGTTAATAATTCGGTACAGGCTAGGTTTTTTTTTTTACACTTCTTAGCTTCTTATTAAAGGGGGTGTCCCATCAGGACAAACCCCAGTCCTTAAAGGGCGACTTTATTTTATTCTGCAGTGATGTGGTCAGTAATGGCGTCCATTTAAGTTTACTGTGCCTTTAACCGGTTCAGGACTGGGCTGTTTTGAGCCTTTAGGATCAGACACCATTTCGCCATTTTTAGCACGTGCTAGTTCAACTGCTATAACTTTTTTAATTGTTGGGCTAGCGACGTGATTTTTATGACATTTTCTCATAGCCAACGCAGGTTTCTTTTTTTCATCATTTTTGACACACATCCTTTTTGCTATTTTAGAATTTTTGGGCTAATAGTTTGTAAATAATAGTAAAAAAAATATGCTTTTTAACTTTTCAGCTAATTTGTTCTAATAAAGATAATATAATTTTACCCAAAAATAGACCTTTTATTTAAGATCATCATTGTCTACCGTAAATTTTTATATATTACATGTCTATTTTAGGGTAACTGGGTCAGGGCTAGCGTTACGACAATGATTGGCGTGGGGAACGTTTCTTTTGCATGGGTATTTTATGTGTATTTATTATTTAATTTACTTTATTTTACGCTGTCTCTTCCTCTATTGTACTTACAGCGTTCATTGAGCCTCCTCGTATGTGAACAATGTCGTGTGAGCTATGGTCGGTGGGTGACGGGAAGGAGCTTCCCCACGTGAGACAGGGGAGCACATCAGCGTGCAGCCAGTTGCGGTCTAGTAGGCTTGAATATATCAGACATCCACTCCATTAGGGAGGAGTGCCTTGACACTGTCTGGCAAAAGAGTGAGTGAGCCAGATATCAACCGCCAGCCTGAACCGCAGTTGTACCAAGAGACTGTGCCTCTCAAAATAGAAGTATTCATTTGCCTGAAATGGCAACAGCGGCTTAGTAAATTTTCTGTTGCTACGAGTTCCTGGTCTCTGTTCCATCACTTCTGTCACAAACCTGCCAGGACCGTTCAACACCTTAGGCCCCCACTATACATATGGCCAGCCTCAGTTTTCCCCAATAATATCAGCTGATTGCCAGGGGTTTTATTAAATTATTACCACTTAATAATTTAAACGGTACTTCATCTAAAATGTTATACATAATGCAGATTGTTTTGTTATTTTATCCCTAAATTAAGATATTGCATTTTTTTTTTTATAACAAACAATTGTGAGAACAATCTTCTCTTTCATGAAAATGAACAATAAGCTGTCACAGCCCCAGCTCTGTTGAGAACATTACTGACTAGTAACATATATGCATGGCATAACCCATAACAGGATTCTTTAGAACAATGGATTGAAGGATTAGGGTAGATGATCAGAGTCAAATTGTGTTATTTTATTGTACTATACAAATTAATATGAATGTTTTGTTTGCTTTGCTACACATTAAAATCATTATTTTTTTTTATGCCAGCATACTTTAGAGATGCCAACCTTATCTCAATGATAAAATAAACACAGCTTACATTTCTTGGGAAAACTATGAACTCCAGAATTTGAGCAATACAGATGCGGAGCTGGACAATTAAAACATAACTCTCACTAAGTCAACTATTATACACTTAATGCGCATGCCCAAAAAAGTGTAAATACATACACACACATATTTAGAAAATTCTTCACTAATTTTGTTCTGACAATAACTAAAATGCTGCCATGGTTGCTAATTGCCGATTAGGTCTCCTACATGCATAGTTAGGTAAATTTGGCATATGTACACAAGATTTGTGGAGTGACAGGCCATGGACCAGTATTCTTTAAGAAAGAACGTTTTTAGCTGGTCAGATGTCTTCAGGACTGTTTCGGTACTTGTGGATAATGAATCCAAAAAGGAATTAGACCAAAAAAACACATATACAGAGACAGTATAGTGTTGGGCTACATGTCCATAATGGCCTAACCTCGGGGCCGCAGTCCTGGTTGAGAGTGACCTGGACCAAAACCTTGCTCTAATTAACAAGAGCCCTTGGCCGCTAAGTAAACATACCACTCCGACCTGACATATTTCTGTCCGCGGGTTAGTAAAGTCTTCAGGGGATAAGAGTGGTATTCCAGAGAATAGGTCAAACATAAAAAATTAAAAATAGAGTGGCAGTGGGCAGCATATCTTGTAAGGGCTGCTACTTGATGCCATGTCAGAATTTGAGCAGGAGCAGGAATCTAGTAGTGGCAAAAATATGTTCAAATCGCTTTCCTTTTTGCTACATTACATTTATCATTATCCTGTACATTATGACATGAATCTGATCCTAATATTATTTATCTAGACGTTCATACAAATTGTTATCCATTTATTTTATTTAGAATGGACAGATTGGGATACTTGGCAACAATTGCCAACATGTACTTGATCTTTTAAAGAAGTTGTCAGGGATTAGAACAAAGGATGTAAAAGATCTGCCAGGCACAGCTTCGGGGTTAACGCCCATAGATAATCAGTCTGCACCTGCTTCTATGTCTGTGAGACTGACTCCATCTTCCACCACTCAGGGTGGCAGGCTTAGGAGTGGGAGAACCTATCACAGCCTGGCCAGACGGAGCTAGCTCCCGCCCTCTGTCTATTAATACCTGCCTTTCCTGTTCCTCCTTTGCTTGTGATTCTTTTCGTTTGGTTTCCTGGCCCTGCTGCAGCTTCTTGTACTATTGTCCTTGCTTCATATTGACCCCGGCTTGCTGACTACTCTCCTGCTCTGCGTTTGGTACCTCGTACACTCCTGGTTTGACTCGGCTTGTTTACTTCTCTTGTTGCTCACGGTGTTGCCGTGGGCAACTGCCCCTTTCTCCCCCTAGCTCTGTGTACCCTTGTCTGTTTGTCTGTCGTGCACTTATTGAGCGTAGGGACCGTCGCCCAGTTGTACCCCGTCGCCTAGGGCGGGTCGTTGCAAGTAGGCAGGGACTGAGTGGCAGGTAGATTAGGGCTCACTTGTCTGTCTCCCCACCCCCATCATTACAAAGGATCTGTTTTATTCCAAACACAGTGCCACGTCTGTCCATTGGCTGTGACTGTTAGGGTATGTGCACACACACTAATTACGTCCGTAATTTACGGACGTATTTCGGCCGCAAGTAGTGGACCGAACTCAGTGCAGGGAGCCGGGCTCCTAGCATCATACATATGTACGATGCTAGGAGTCCCTGCCTCTCCGTGGAACTACTGTCCCGTACTGAAAACATGATTACAGTACGAGACAGTTGTCCTGCAGAGAGGCAGGGACTCCTAGCATCGTATATAACTATGATGCTAGGAGCCCGGGTCCCTGCACTGTGTTCGGTCCGGTACTTGCGGCCGAAATACGTCCGTCAACTACGGACGTAATTAGTGTGTGTGCACATACCCTTATAGCAACTCATCCTCATTTAAAGAGGCTCTGTCACCACTTTATAAGTGCCCTATCTTGTACATAATGTGATCGACGCTGTAATGTAGATAACAGTGGTTTTTATTTTGAAAAATGAGCAAGTTATGTACATTTTTTGATTTATGCGAATTAGTTTCTTAATGACCAACTGAGCGTTTTTTAACTTTTTACCAAGTGGGCGTTGTAAAGAGAAATGTATGACGCTGACCAATCAGTGTCTTACACTTCTCTTCATTCATGTTTAGCTGTACTCACAGCGCAGAGTGATCTCGCGAGATCACGCTGTGCTGTCACATACTCCCACAGTAACTTTACCGAAGTGTCTTGAGAGTGAATAGACATCACCTCCAGCCAGGATGCGATGTCTATTCACACTCGCGAGATCACGCTGTGCTGTGAGTACAGCTAAACATGAATGAAGAGAAGTGTATGATGCTGATTGGTCAGCGTCATACCCTTGTCTTTACAACGCCCACTTGGTCATTAAGAAACTAATTAGCATAAATCTACAATTGTTCATAACTTGCTCAAAAATGATAATTTTTCAAAATAAAAACCACTGTTGTTATCTACATTGCAACGCTTAACAGATTAGGTAGGAGATAGGCCACCTATAAACTGGTGACAGAGCCTCTTTAAGTCAATGGGGCTAAACTGCAATACCAGACACAGACAGATGTGGCACTGGGCACTGTTTCTTGGGAAAAAAAAGCAGACCCTTTTCTTATAATCATGGACAACCCCTTTAAATACATTTTCATCTAAAAGCTCATATTATAATGGGTTGTACAGTTATATGTAGATAAAGCTTAATGGGTTGGCCCACGAAAAAACATCAACAGGATAGGTGATAAATGTATTATCGCTGCGGATTCAGTGATCACGAGAACAAGAGTCCCATGCCCCCATTTTAATTGAGCGTTGGTCGCACATACACACTACTGCTCCATTAATTTTCTAGGGGACTGACGGAGATAGCCGAACGCTGTATATGTGTATATATATATATATATATATATATATATATATATATATATATATATATATACACACACACACATACATATTAGGCACAAAATTATGTAGGCTACTTACCGCTTTCCAGAGTTATCACTCTCTGAAGGTATAGGCACTGTCGTGTTTTCTTTGATATCAACAATGGGTTTTCTTGTGTCTTCTACCATTTTCGCAGGCACTGTATGATCATAAAAAATGGAAATAATTTCTGTTTATGACCATGGACGGTATTTCCAGATAATCCTCTAAACAGTATGAATCTGAAAGGTCAATGCTTTGGTAAATAACGTACTATCTCTTTTGATAAAGCCTTAAAAGCTGTAACTGCCTCTGGCCTTTTGTTATATAAAACTCTGACTCACAAATCAGATCTTTTTAATCTTAAGAGACACTTGTAGGTTACATGACAGCTGATGGTGGTCAGGCTTGATTATCTAATAACACATCTGACTGCAATACAATTATCATTTCAAGAATAATTCATAGCTTATCAACAATGCCCAAATATAATTACAAAATAATAATAATAATAATAATAATAATAATATATATATACACTACCGTTCAAAAGTTTGGGGTCACCCAGACAATTTTGTGTTTTCCATGAAAACTCACACTTATATTTATCAAATGAGTTTCAAAATGACTAGAAAATATAGTCAAGACATTGACAAGGTTAGAAATAATGATTTTTATTTGAAATAATAATTTTCTCCTTCAAACTTTGCTTTCGTCAAAAAATGCTCCATTTGCAGCAATTACAGCATTTCAGACCTTTGGCATTCTAGCTGTTAATTTGCTGAGGTAATCGGGAGAAATTTCACCCCATGCTTCCAGAAGCCCCTCCCACAAGTTGGATTGGCTTGATGGGCACTTTTTGCGTACCATACGGTCAAGCTGCTCCCACAACAGCTCTATGGGGTTGAGATCTGGTGACTGCGCTGGCCACTCCATTACAGATAGAATACCAGCTGCCTGCTTCTTCCCTAAATAGTTCTTGCATAATTTGGAGGTGTGCTTTGGGTCATTGTCCTGTTGTAGGATGATATTGGCTCCAATCAAGCGCTGTCCACAGGGTATGGCATGGCGTTGCAAAATGGAGTGATAGCCTTCCTTATTCAAAATCCCTTTTACCTTGTACAAATCTCCCACTTTACCAGCACCAAAGCAACCCCAGACCATCACATTACCTCCACCATGCTTGACAGATGGCGTCAGGCACTCTTCCAGCATATTTTCAGTTGTTCTGCGTCTCACAAATGTTCTTCTGTGTGATCCAAACACCTCAAACTTCGATTCGTCTGTCCATAACACTTTTTTCCAATCTTCCTCTGTCCAATGTCTGTGTGCTTTTGCCCATATTAATCTTTTCCTTTTATTAGCCAGTCTCAGATATGGCTTTTTCTTTGCCACTCTGCCCTGAAGGCCAGCATCCCGGAGTCGCCTCTTCACTGTAGACGTTGACACTGGCGTTTTGCGGGTACTATTTAATGAAGCTGCCAGTTGAGGATCTGTGAGGACGTCTATTTCTCAAACTAGATGTACTTGTCTTGTTGCTCAGTTGTGCAGCGGGGCCTCCCACTTCTCTTTCTACTCTGGTTAGAGCCTGTTTGTGCTGTCCTCTGAAGGGAGTAGTACACACCGTTGTAGGAAATCTTCAGTTTCTTGGCAATTTCTCGCATGGAATAGCCTTCATTTCTAAGAACAAGAATAGACTGTCGAGTTTCACATGAAAGCTCTTTTTTTCTAGCCATTTTGAGAGTTTAATCGAACCCACAAATGTAATGCTCCAGATTCTCAACTAGCTCAAAGGAAGGTCAGTTTTATAGCTCCTCTAAACAGCAAAACTGTTTACAGCGGTGCTAACATAATTGCACAAGGGTTTTTAAGTGTTTTCTAATCATCCATTAGCCTTCTAACACAGTTAGCAAACACAATGTACCATTAGAACACTGGAGTGATGGTTGCTGGAAATGGACCTCTATACACCTATGTAGATATTGCATTAAAAACCAGACGTTTGCAGCTAGAATAGTCATTTAGCACATTAACAATGTATAGAGTGTATTTCTGATTAATTTAATGTTATCTTCATTGAAAAAAACTGTGCTTTTCTTTCAAAAATAAGGAAATTTCTAAGTGACCCTAAACTTTTGAACTGTAGTGTGTATATATATATATATATATATATATATATACATATCATAATATATCTTTGTACCTTATAGTAGCAATAAATAAGAGCTGGTTATATTATTCATATACAGTGTACACACTATATGGCCAAAATGATGTAGATACCCAACTATGCCATGTGGTTGTTGAACATCTCATTCAAAAACCATGATTGTTAATATGGAGTTGGTCCTTCTTTTGCTTCTCCCTTCTGAGAACCCTTTTCAGTAGATTTTGGGACATGGTTATGGAAATATATATCTATTCGGCAACAAGACCTGTCCGTGTCTGTTGTGCACCGGACCCGTCGTTTTGCCGGAAGCAATAGCGTAGTCGACTACGCTATTGCTTCCGGCAAAACAACGGGTCCGGTGCACAAAAGAGACAAACGGAAACCACGGTCACTGGTTCCGTCACCATTGAAATCAATGGTGATGGAAACGGAACCCTCTGGTTTCCGTCGGTGTCAGTTTGTGTCTGCTCAGGGTCCCTTTCTGACGGAAACCTCAGACGGAACGTCAGAACGGGACCCCAACGCAGATGTGAACAGAGCCTTAGTGAGGTTGGCACTGTTGTTAGGTAGTGAGGCTCAATGGCTTGCACTCAGTGTTTCCAATTCATCTCAAATGTTTTATGATGAGGTGGGAGCTCTTTGAAGGTCACTTACTGTATTTTCTTCCACATAATTTGGCATGCCATTTGTGTAAAGAGCTCAAATTTATTTAAGAAGCATTGCCATGTTGAAACTGAAAGAAAATCTACCCCAAACTATTGTCATAAAGCTAGAATCACACAATCCTGTAGAATGTCATTGTCTGTACAAACCATGAAAAACAGCCTCAGACCTAGATTTCAATCTCTTCAAAACTTTACAGTTGGCACTACAAACTTTAGAGAATGTTTTCATTGAAACTTTAGAGAAAGTTTCCATTGATCCAAAGTCCAATGGTGGTATATTTTTCACCACTCATAGGTTTAGTCTCACAGAGATTTGCTGAGTTATGTCATTGTCACATTTTCTCAGTTACTCCTCATATGCTAAAGAGCTCAGTGAGACTATATCTATACATTCACGGTGATCTCATGATCATGATGAGGAATTATTGTGCTGAGGTTTCCAGATTCAATTTAGAGCTCGCTAAGGCTCGCTCCGTTACGATGTTCCATCGGAGCTTTCGACTATGCTATTGATTCCGTCAAAATGACGGAACCCTTGCACAATGAAGACAAACAGAAACCATTGGCACCGGATCTGTCACCATTGAAATCAATGGTGAGGGAAATGGAAACCTATGGTTTCCGTTTGTGTCAGTCAGGGTCCTGTTCCGACGGAAAACTCAGACGGAATGTCGGAACGGGATCCTGGCCCAGATGGGAACGAAGCCTAATAAGTATTTCCAGCTGCTGTCGCTTTAAGGTGATCAGTGTCTTGATGGACCATAGCTGATAATTCTGATATACACAGTCAAAAGGATAACACACAATAAGAGAGAAATATTCAAATACCTGAAAACCTTCTCATAATAGACTTTCTGACAACCTCACTTCCAAGGACAGTGCCATTTTTGAAGCGCCTGGATCGTTCTTCGAAAAACCAATCACCAGTTGCTATTCTTATCTGCCTATAAGAAAATGACAGACAAACATACAGTTCAAATAACATTAATTACAGTGTTTTTATAGTAATAACTTTTACATAAATGTAGTTAGATTTTTCTTATTTATTCAGAAAAAAATGTTCTGCTGTATTTGCCAGTAAAGGGACTATTAAATTATACAGAAGACTGAGAGGTTCATGACATCACGCCACCAAGATGGTGTTGTGAAGAACGCAAACAGAGATCAGCCTACAGATCTCTGCATCACGAAATCCCAGGTAAATTACATTTTGTTAGTGGCAGATTCAATTTTTTTAAGCAAGAGCTTAGAGGGGTTGTCCCAGAATAAAAAATGATCACCTATCCACAGGATAGGTGATAATTGACTAATCACATGGAGCCCCACTGTTAAGATCCCCACCATTCATGAGAACGGGGGTCCCGCATCCTCGTTCCTCCTCACTGCACCACCCACAGTGAGGAGGAGCTTGAATGGAGTGGTGGTTGAGCATGCATCTGCCGCTGCATTTAATATCTATGAAAATTATGGAAACAGCCGAGTGATGTACTCGGCTGTTTCTGTTATTCCCATAGACATTGAATGGAGTGGCAGTGCGCTCCATTCAATGTCCTCCTCACTGCATTTGAGCAGTGAGGAGAAACATGCGGTTCGGGACCCGCATTCTAATGATCGGTGATGCTGCCCCAGCGATCAGAAAATTATCATGTGGATAGGTGCGCCAATCTTTTGCTTATGCCGTTTCTGGTATTGCAGTTAATCAATAATAGACACAGACCATGAACAAGTGCAGCACTGTTACTAGTAGTACAAAAAAGCTGAACCTTTTTTCTAATCTCACACAATCCATTTAATGTATTTTATTTTTGTTAGCTTGAAGATTTTCTTTAATTACTCAATTATTTTCTGCATTGACAAGTTAACTGTATGGACATTATTATTTTAATGATTCTATAAAAGAATGAACAAGATAATCTTGTCTTTCAGATGAAAATGTATTTTATGCTCTGAGATTTCAAACTATGTCACATTATTTAGAAGATTTGCAACAAAACAAAAGGTCAATGGAAATTTCACTCTATAAATATTCAAACTGTGCTATCTCTACATCATCTGACCTGCTTTCTTTCCAGAATGTGAAATTTGCACTTAAACTCTTAAAGTGACTGTCCATCTCTGAACTTTTGAAATTCTGTGATGACTAATTTTATAATATACATTTATAGAAACTTTGTTGTTGTTTTTTTTTTTGTTTGCTCCCAAGTTCCAAGTCACCTGTATAGCCACAGAGAGTATAAATAAAATTATAGCTGCCTGCTGCGATCACTATGGATAGCATTGGATCTTACTGTATATGACTTATAGATTGACGTCAATAATAAAAAAGTATGCAGTAAACTTCTCAGCTCCTCCTACTGGTGGATACAGGCAGCTAAAGTTTTAGCATTTAAGCCTATGGCTTTATAGGCAATTTGGGGCTCTGTATCAGAAAAAAGCAGGTCAGACCACTATAAACATATATTATGAACTAGATCAGCACTAAATAATCCAGCATTCTGGTGGTATAGTGGTCCAGAGGATGCCAGATTATCAGAATTTTACTTAAAGAAATTAATAAACACCGGTTTTCTACTATTTACCCATTATGAGATTTCATTACTTTCCTAAGGGGAACAATTGAATAATAAGCATGTAGGGCTGTCTGGAATGTAGAATATTAATTTGTATTTCTCATGGCTTACTGTTGCTTTTGGTGGTATCTCCTACGTTAACTACTGTCCTATATTTAAAAGTAAATCAATTAAAGATAATTGCCTCAAATTTCATAGGCGTAATTTTGCATACTTACGAAACCTTAGCACACACTGTACATTTCCAGACGCTCTTCTTAACCACCACACGGCATGTCTTGCACACTCTGAATTGGCATGCATGGCAAATATCTCCTCGGTCAAAGATCAACCCCAAAGTCTTTTGGCACCGGACACAAATTTTGGCACTATTCAGGCGTAATCTGTGAATTTTGGCACCTTTCTTTTTGATTTCCAGAAGTTCATTTTTTAATTTTCTAAATGGACAAAGAATAAGGAGGAAAAAAAAGCATACAAACATTAATAGTGCTGAATGTTAACGCAAACATCTAATCAGCTACTCATGTGGCAGCATACAAGTATCAGGCGTGGTCAAGAGGTTTACGTGTTGTCCAAACCAAACACTAGAATGGGAAAAAAGGTCAACTTGAAGGATTTTCACCATGGAATGATTGTTGAAGTCATAGGGGTGGTATGAATGTTTATCTCCCTGGACTTCCACACGCAACAGTCTCTAAAGTTTAGAGAAAGTGAGTGCCACGATAAATACCTTGTTAATACGACAGGTCAGGGGAGAGTGACCAGACTGGTTCAGACTGACAGGACAGTGACAATAACGCATAGTAATATAATCATGGGCTACAACAGGGACATGCAGAAGAGCACACCAGGATACAAACTCAACAAAACCTCATCAAATCTTGTTTTAAGCTGTACAATACAGGTGGTAAGGTCAAAGTGTAGTGTAAACCACATAAATACACTAGTCAATCGACCAGTCCAGGCTTGTGGAGGTGTAATTGGGTAGGGGCTCACATTATGGCCCTCAATACCAACTGAGCATCTTCGATGGCTACTTCCAGAACAATAACCCAAGATATTACAAAGCACAAAACAATATGCTTCAACAACGAGTACAGTGCACTTCAATACCTGCACAGTTGCCAGACGTCCATCCAGTAAAGTACCTGTGATGGAACTGGAGATCTGCAGCATGAATATATACAAAGCCAAAAAAACAGCAGATTTGCAGCTTTTAAGGACTCAAAAATATAACATTTTCTGTTTTTTGTGCTGTTTCACTTATGGTAAAAAAAAATAAAAAATGCCACAATTGTGTTTTCTAATTCTGGAATCACGATCACAATTTGCCATACTGTATATGTAGCCCTATTAAAATATACCTAGAACTATTTCTTTAAACACTATATACATGTAAGAAGTCAGTATCTGTGATGTATTTTTGAACAGCACCTGTGCTTTAGGTTTGTTAAATTATTAAATCTTTCTAGAACTCAGCATATGTGCAGATAAACGGAACATAAGGACTGTCAGACTGAGCATAAATTAAACATTAAACTCGCAATATGCTGAAATAAAGCAAATTATATTATTTCACAATTTTATCTCCCAGTTTCATTCCGGCAAAATGTATCAGATCTGGGACAGGTCATTTTAAGAACTGTTCAAAAGCATAATAGCCGTGCCATTTGCAGCTGGATACATTTTGTGCACAAATAATTTAAATTCAGATAAGATTAATTTTCCTGCAGAAAATTGCTTTACCTACTGCGAAAATTGTCAGCTTTTTCTTTTTATGTTGGTCGGAACAAAGTTAAATTTTTTTTCCACCAGTGTGCTATTATTGGGAAAAGTTTGTATAAGATGTCATATTGATACAGAATTACTTATGTAAGATGTCAATCTTTTCTACATTCTGCCTGTAAAGAGTAGGTACCGTATATTATATATCTGGCCACAAAAGATCCAGAGATCTTCAGTCCCCTCATCACGAGAAAACATACTTCCATATAAGTATTATCATAACATAAACCATGTCAAGACTCCCAACTATGAAGATTAATAGGACCAATGCACTCGGCACCATGTTGTATCGATCTGTAATATGGCATAGAAATCTATGGACCTATACTCTACCAATTTTACATGGAGCCACACAGAGGGCTTTTCTTTACAGAAGAAATTCATGCAGAATACAATACATGCAGTATTAGAGGTATTTTCCTCTAGAAGTATTGCAGGGGCGTAACTAGAATTCATAGTGCCCCATAGCAGAATAAGGTGGGCGCCACCACCTAGTGACAGAAAATTTAAACAGCAAGATAAGTAGCAATGATTAAAGGTATAGATAATGGCACCATATGTCAGAGAACCCACATAGCAGTTCCAGATAGCATAAAGACACCATCTTGTTATTCCCCACAAACAGAAACAACGTTCTTGGATCTGAATGGGTCCCCTCAACTTCTGCGTCCCATAGCAGCTGCTATTGCTGCTACATCTATAGTTACGCCCATGCGGTACTGACGTACAGGGTCTATTTACACGGCTTTCTTGTGTGCATGTATTCTCAGTCCAGTGTAAAGCTGGCGGCAAGTTGAGCTCCTGCCAGCAGTCCTCGCGGTCAAGTCTTCTGACTTACCCGCTGGTGACCTGGCTCTGCTCCTCGTCCAGGTCACCGGTGCCTGTGTACCTCTGCTTGTGGCTGCTATGCTCCTAGTGTGCGCGTGCTCCAGACGCCTTTTAAAGGGCCAGTGTTCACAAAATTAAAAATCCCTGTACCAATTCCTGTTAATTCCTTGACTACTTAAGGCACCTCCACAATACACCTGTTGCCTAATCAACATTGGAACAAACTTGTTGTATCCTGCAAAGGTTCCTGTGTGCATCTGATTCCAGTCTGCTATTCCTATTTGTTGTTACTCTGTATACAGTTATCTGCAACCAGCCTGTATCCGGTCTGCTATTTCTATCTGTTGTCAGCCTGTATCCAGGTATTCACTACCAGCCTGTATCCAGCTACCTGTCATCAGCCAGTTTCAATCTATCTGCTACCTGGCTGTGTCCAGCTGTCTGTTATCAGCCAGTTAACAGCTACCCGCTACCTGCCTGTGTCCAGCAGCCCGCTACCTGCCTGTGTCCAGCAGCCCGCTACCTGCCTGTGTCCAGCAGCCCGCTACCTGCCTGTGTCCAGCAG
The DNA here is from genome assembly GCF_050947455.1 of Rhinoderma darwinii. Lineage (NCBI taxonomy): Eukaryota > Metazoa > Chordata > Amphibia > Anura > Rhinodermatidae > Rhinoderma > Rhinoderma darwinii. The sequence continues at coordinate 380,544,143 of NC_134688.1, read as the reverse complement.
CCTGTTACCTGCCTGTGTCCAGCAGCCCGCTACCTGCCTGTGTCCAGTAGCCCGCTACCTGCCTGTGTCCAGCAGCCCACTACCTGCCTGTGTCCAGCTATCTGCTACCTGAATGTGTCCAGCTGTCCGCTACCTGCCTGTGTCCAGCTACTCTCTACCTGCCTGTGTCCTGCAGCCCGCTACCTGCCTGTGTCCAGCAGCCCGCTATCTGCCTGTGTCCAGCAGCCCGCTACCTGCCTGTGTCCAGCAGCCCGCTACCTGCCTGTGTGCAGCAGCCCGCTATCTGCCTGTGTCCAGCAGCCCGCTACCTGCCTGTGTCCAGCAGCCCGCTACCTGCCTGTGTCCAGCTGCCCACTACATGCCTGTGTCCAGCTATCTGCTACCTGCCTGTGTCCAGCTATCCGCTACCTGCCTGTGTCCAGTTATCTGCTATCAACCTGTGGCCAGTGTTTCGCTATCAGCTTCCATCCAGCTGCCCACTGCCAGTCTGCCTCCTACTGTAGGTGACAAGCCTGAAGCTGCTATCCATCAAGGTACCATCTGCCAATGCCTGTTCCTGGTCCACTGGGCCACCAGCTACTCCATTGGGACCAAGATTAGATCCCTGTATAGGGGTTAAAGGGTGAAGATAACCTATTTGTTGTTACCCTGTATACAGTTATCTGCAACCAGCCTGTATCCGGTCTGCTATTTCTATCTGTTGTCAGCCTGTATCCAGGTATTCACTACCAGCCTGTATCCAGCTACCTGTCATCAGCCAGTTTCAATCTATCTGCTACCTGGCTGTGTCCAGCTGTCTGTTATCAGCCAGTTAACAGCTACCCGCTACCTGCCTGTGTCCAGCAGCCCGCTACCTGCCTGTGTCCAGCAGCCCGCTACCTGCCTGTGTCCAGCAGCCCGCTACCTGCCTGTGTCCAGCAGCCTGTTACCTGCCTGTGTCCAGCAGCCCGCTACCTGCCTGTGTCCAGTAGCCCGCTACCTGCCTGTGTCCAGCAGCCCACTACCTGCCTGTGTCCAGCTATCTGCTACCTGAATGTGTCCAGCTGTCCGCTACCTGCCTGTGTCCAGCTACTCTCTACCTGCCTGTGTCCTGCAGCCCGCTACCTGCCTGTGTCCAGCAGCCCGCTATCTGCCTGTGTCCAGCAGCCCGCTACCTGCCTGTGTCCAGCAGCCCGCTACCTGCCTGTGTGCAGCAGCCCGCTATCTGCCTGTGTCCAGCAGCCCGCTACCTGCCTGTGTCCAGCAGCCCGCTACCTGCCTGTGTCCAGCTGCCCACTACATGCCTGTGTCCAGCTATCTGCTACCTGCCTGTGTCCAGCTATCCGCTACCTGCCTGTGTCCAGTTATCTGCTATCAACCTGTGGCCAGTGTTTCGCTATCAGCTTCCATCCAGCTGCCCACTGCCAGTCTGCCTCCTACTGTAGGTGACAAGCCTGAAGCTGCTATCCATCAAGGTACCATCTGCCAATGCCTGTTCCTGGTCCACTGGGCCACCAGCTACTCCATTGGGACCAAGATTAGATCCCTGTATAGGGGTTAAAGGGTGAAGATAACCTATTTGTTGTTACCCTGTATACAGTTATCTGCAACCAGCCTGTATCCGGTCTGCTATTTCTATCTGTTGTCAGCCTGTATCCAGGTATTCACTACCAGCCTGTATCCAGCTACCTGTCATCAGCCAGTTTCAATCTATCTGCTACCTGGCTGTGTCCAGCTGTCTGTTATCAGCCAGTTTCCAGCTACCCGCTTCCTGCCTGTGTCCAGCTACTCTCTACCTGCCTGTGTCCAGCTGTCCGCTACCTGCCTGTGTCCAGCAGCCCGCTACCTGCCTGTGTCCAGCAGCCCGCTACCTGCCTGTGTCCAGCAGCCCGCTACCTGCCTGTGTACAGCAGCCCGCTACCTGCCTGTGTCCAGCTATCTGCTACCTGAATGTGTCCAGCTGCTCGCTACCTGCCTGTGTCCAGCTCCTCTCTACCTGCCTGTGTCCAGCAGCCCGCTACCTGCCTGTGTCCAGCAGCCCGCTACCTGCCTGTGTCCAGCAGCCCGCTACCTGCCTGTGTCCAGCAGCCCGCTACCTGCCTGTGTCCAGCAGCCCGCTACCTGCCTGTGTCCAGTCATCTGCTATCAACCTGTGTCTAGTGTTTCGCTATCAGCTTCCATCCAGCTGCCCACTGCCAGTCTGCCTCCTACTGTAGGTGACAAGCCTGAAGCTGCTATCCATCAAGGTACCATCTGCCAATGCCTGTTCCTGGTCCACTGAGCCACCAGCTACTCCATTGGGACCAAGATTAGATCCCTGTATAGGGGTTAAAGGGTGAAGATAACCTATTTGTTGTTACCCTGTATACAGTTATCTGCAACCAGCCTGTATCCGGTCTGCTATTTCTATCTGTTGTCAGCCTGTATCCAGGTATTCACTTCCAGCCTGTATCCAGCTACCTGTCATCAGCCAGTTTCAATCTATCTGCTACCTGGCTGTGTCCAGCTGTCTGTTATCAGCCAGTTTCCAGCTAACCGCTTCCTGCCTGTGTCCAGCTACTCTCTACCTGCCTGTGTCCAGCTGTCCGCTACCTGCCTGTGTCCAGCAGCACGCTACCTGCCTGTGTCCAGCAGCCCGCTACCTGCCTGTGTCCAGCTATCTGCTACCTGAATGTGTCCAGCTGCCCGCTACCTGCCTGTGTCCAGCTACTCTCTACCTGCCTGTGTCCTGCAGCCCGCCACCTGCCTGTGTCCAGCAGCCCGCTACCTGCCTGTGTCCAGCTATCTGCTACCTGAATGTGTCCAGCTGCCCGCTACCTGCCTGTGTCCAGCTACTCTCTACCTGCCTGTGTCCTGCAGCCCGCCACCTGCCTGTGTCCAGCAGCCCGCTACCTGCCTGTGTCCAGCTATCTGCTACCTGAATGTGTCCAGCTGCCCGCTACCTGCCTGTGTCCAGCTACTCTCTACCTGCCTGTGTCCTGCAGCCCGCCACCTGCCTGTGTCCAGCAGCCCGCTACCTGCCTGTGTCCAACTATCTGCTACCTGAATGTGTCCAGCTGCCCGCTACCTGCCTGTGTCCAGCTACTCTCTACCTGCCTGTGTCCTGCAGCCAGCTACCTGCCTGTGTCCAGCAGCCCGCTACCTGCCTGTGTCCAGCAGCCCGCTACCTACCTGTGTCCAGCAGCCCACTACATGCCTGTGTCCAGCAGCCCGCTACCTGCCTGTGTCCAGCAGCCCGCTACCTGCCTGTGTCCAGTCATCTGCTATCAACCTGTGTCTAGTGTTTCGCTATCAGCTTCCATCCAGCTGCCCACTGCCAGTCTGCCTCCTACTGTAGGTGACAAGCCTGAAGCTGCTATCCATCAAGGTACCATCTGCCAATGCCTGTTCCTGGTCCACTGAGCCACCAGCTACTCCATTGGGACCAAGATTAGATCCCTGTATAGGGGTTAAAGGGTGAAGATAACCTATTTGTTGTTACCCTGTATACAGTTATCTGCAACCAGCCTGTATCCGGTCTGCTATTTCTATCTGTTGTCAGCCTGTATCCAGGTATTCACTTCCAGCCTGTATCCAGCTACCTGTCATCAGCCAGTTTCAATCTATCTGCTACCTGGCTGTGTCCAGCTGTCTGTTATCAGCCAGTTTCCAGCTAACCGCTTCCTGCCTGTGTCCAGCTACTCTCTACCTGCCTGTGTCCAGCTGTCCGCTACCTGCCTGTGTCCAGCAGCACGCTACCTGCCTGTGTCCAGCAGCCCGCTACCTGCCTGTGTCCAGCTATCTGCTACCTGAATGTGTCCAGCTGCCCGCTACCTGCCTGTGTCCAGCTACTCTCTACCTGCCTGTGTCCTGCAGCCCGCCACCTGCCTGTGTCCAGCAGCCCGCTACCTGCCTGTGTCCAGCTATCTGCTACCTGAATGTGTCCAGCTGCCCGCTACCTGCCTGTGTCCAGCTACTCTCTACCTGCCTGTGTCCTGCAGCCCGCCACCTGCCTGTGTCCAGCAGCCCGCTACCTGCCTGTGTCCAGCTATCTGCTACCTGAATGTGTCCAGCTGCCCGCTACCTGCCTGTGTCCAGCTACTCTCTACCTGCCTGTGTCCTGCAGCCCGCCACCTGCCTGTGTCCAGCAGCCCGCTACCTGCCTGTGTCCAACTATCTGCTACCTGAATGTGTCCAGCTGCCCGCTACCTGCCTGTGTCCAGCTACTCTCTACCTGCCTGTGTCCTGCAGCCAGCTACCTGCCTGTGTCCAGCAGCCCGCTACCTGCCTGTGTCCAGCAGCCCGCTACCTGCCTGTGTCCAGCAGCCCGCTACCTGCCTGTGTCCAGCAGCCCGCTACCTGCCTGTGTCCAGCAGCCCGCTTACCTGCCTGTGTTCAGCTGCCCGCTACCTGCCTGTGTCCAGCTATCTGCTACCTGCCTGTGTCCAGTCATCTGCTATCAACCTGTGTCCAGTGTTTCGCTATCAGCTTCCATCCAGCTGCCCATTGCCAGTCTGCCTCCTACTGTAGGTGACAAGCCTGAAGCTGCTATCCATCAAGGTACCATCTGCCAATGCCTGTTCCTGGTCCACTGGGCCACCAGCTACTCCATTGGGACCAAGATTAGATCCCTGAATAGGGGTTAAAGGGTGAAGATAACACCTTTAGAGGTGGTCCCAAGCTAAACCAATGGAGTAGCCCAGTGGGTCCATAACCTGCTGGTCATAAATTCCAGTTCATTTTAACCGTAAATGGATATATTTCCCCTGGATGGTCATAGCTGTATAAAAATATGGATATAACTTTTAATGTATCTTTATTTAAAATAAAAATTCTTTGATTTTCGAAAAGTTATGAAGATACAGTTAAAATAAACTATTTATAAATAACATTGTTATACTATTAATAATAGTGTGTGTGATAAGGAAGGGAAAAATTAGGGGGGAGAAAGGGTACGTTCAGTATAGCCAGACAACAAAAAGATCTAGTATTATACTTGAGACAACACGAATTACAATTTACATTCACATTTGTTTATCCAGTGTACTACTTCTTTAAATGGAAGGTTTGACCATGAGCTTGTTTCTTTCTCTATCATCCATCTTTTTTTCATGCTATGTAACAAAACAATACAATTTCCTTTTAGATGTCTAAAATCAATGTTATCTTCACGTCCCAAATCATTCTGGCATTAATAAATGGTTCTACGTCAGCGTACACAGTATAATTAGCCATGATGAATGACTGATAGAAAAAAGGGCAAATAGTAAAAAACACATCAGAACTAAAAAAAAAAAATAATTAGAAAAAAAGGGCAAATCAAAATAAAAAATAAAAAAAAAGAGAAAAACCTAGGCTATACTGCAATGTTACATCTTTCCAGCTTTTACAGAAATGTCTTAAAGGAACACTAAATCTAGAAATTCATAAGAAAAAAATACAAACAGATAACAGACACAGTTTGCAATTACTTCTGCAAGCTCTAAAGACAAGAATTCTTCTATAAACTGTGCAGAATCTCTTGGATAATGGTCAATTTGATACCATTTGGGCTCCCTGGAGGAATCGTACACTTTTGTAACACATAGAGATGGTTATGACTCCCTTCTTTCCTATACCTTACCTCCCTCCCTCCTTTTTGTTATTGTGTGTTTTTCTTTTCCATAGAGGCCACATAGTGGACCTCTATAAGCAATGTGATGTCGAGGAAAGTTGCCTATGTTTGATACGATTGCATTTATATGCTTTATATACTGTAGGAGTTTCGACATCATGAAGTTCATGTAATGTGGGTTTGATCAAAGGCCATGTTGGTCTAATACTTCCTATGATTGTATTGTTGTTTTTCAATTGCTAAGGCTGGGTTCACACGACCTATTTTCAGACGTAAACGATGCGTATTATGCCTCGTTTTACGTCTGAAAATAAGGCTACAATACGTCGGCAAACATCTGCCCATTCATTTGAATGGGTTTGCCGACGTACTGTGCAGACGACCTGTTATTTACGCGTCGTCGTTTGACAGCTGTCAAACGACGACGCGTAAATTGACTGCCTCGGCAAAGAAGTGCAGGACACTTCTTTGCAACGTAATTTGAGCCGTTCTTCATTGAACTCAATGAAGAGCAGCTCAAGATTTACGAGCGTCACAGACGCCTCGCATAATGCGAGGAGGAGCTTTTACGGCTGAAACGAGGCAGCTGTTTTCTCCTGAAAACAGTCTGTCTTTTCAGACGTAAAAGCCTCTCATCGTGTGCACATACCCTGAGACTCTGCGAGTCTGTATTATTGGTATTTTTGCAAACGAAATTTATACAAAACTGTTCAATAAAAAAACTATTGAAACTATAAACTGTGCAGAGACACGCGGGTTCTGGCTTTCTCCATGTGGCAGAAGGGGTGTGGCTAAACTAAAGGGGTGTGGTTTAATTTTGCTGAGGGCTTATTCAGATGAACGTATAATACGTCTGTGCAACGGGCGTGATTTTCACGCGCCTCGCACGGACCTATGTTAGTCAATGGGGCCATTCAGACTGTCCGTGATTTTCACGCAGCGTGTGTCCGCTGCGTAAAACTGACGACATGTCCTATATTTGTGCGTTTTTCGCGCATCACGCACCCATTGAAGTCAATGGGTGCGTGAAAATCACGCGTAGCACACGGAAGCACTTCCGTGGGACGCACGTGATTCGCACAACAGCAGTAAAAACTATGAATGAAAATAGAAAAGCACCACGTGCTTTTCTGTTTACAAACATACAAACAGAGTGTCATAATGATGGCGGCTGCGCGAAAATCACGCAGCCACGCATCATACGCTGCTGACACAAAGAGCTGTTATGGACCTATTGCGCTCGCAAAATGCCGCGTTTTTTGCGCACGCAAAACGCACACGCTCGTGTGAATCCGGCCTGAGTAGTGTTTCCTCCTCGGTTTAATTTGATACATGAGATTTTTTAATGTCATTTGAAACAGAATATGAAAAAAAGGATATTATGATCGGTGCCGATAGCATACTTTTCTTTATCTTTGTTTATTAGGATTCCCCTTTCCAGTGATTTAACATTACTATAAATCCAGTGGGAGCCTGATGCCTTCACATTTTCTGAAATGTGCATAACAAAGTATGCAGCAGCACCAAACTGCAGCACCACCACAGGAGAAATTAAGCATTACACAGTGCATATTCCACTCTGGCCAAGAGATGAGGATACTGAATAGAGGATCCTTCTTTATTAGCTCACTATTCCCTAATAGGTTATACGAAAATATTTTTTCTAGCCCCCTCTATATACTGTATATATGGACCACCACTCTACTGAACAAGTTGGCTGCACTTTAATACAGTTAGGGCTGCGGGAAATGTTCATATCAAGTTTGAACATTACATATACTCTATGGACGGGGAAATATGGTTAGCCAGTAACTATATTACTGGCTAATACCTAATCTAGATTTTTTTTTATAAAGCAGCAATAATAAATAGCGATGATGTAATTGTAAATTTGGCCTTACTTTGGCTAAAGTGTATCTTGCCTTAAAGGGGTTGTCCAAGATTAAATTACTTTGTGTTAATGCTTGTAATTTATAAATGTAAATAAATTTGTAATACGCTTACATTTTCCAAAGTGGCCCCGTTTCCAGATCCTGCCGTGGGGAACTTGACGGGGGACATCACTCTCTGCACTGGCTCTGGCCGCTGTGTTGATCTTAAATGACTTGCGTGCGTGTATGGGCTGTTCTGTTGTAACGCGCATGCTCTGCTGTTATCTTGAGAACAGCAGGGACCGCGAGAACAGCAGTGACAGCGCATGCGCGTTACAGGCTGTGCAGCATAACAGCCCATACACGGCACGTCACAAGTGACGTGTCGTATACCCGGCAAAGAATTGAAGATCAACACAGCGGCCAGAGCCAGTGCAGAGAGTGACGTCACCCGTCAAGTTCCCCACGGCAGGATCTGGAAACGGGGCCACTTTGGAAAATGTAAGTATATTACAAATGTATTTACATTTATAAATTACAAGCATTAACACAAAGTCATTAAATCTCAGACAACCCCTTTAAGCAGGTTTCTGACAGATGTAATACGGCCACATCTTATTATCTGTTAGAAGACCCTAGAAATAGACCCAGCAGTTCTACTGAACCAAATTCAGATTTCCATAAAACCCTATAGGATTTCAGTTAGGTTCATTAGAATGGCAACGGCTTCCAGGTCCTGTGGTTGTAATATGAATATAAAAATTTAGCTGTATTATGTCTGTCTGAAACCGGCTTTACACAATCACAAACGAAGAAGCTAACAAATAAAACTATTATTAAAAAAATAATAGTGTAAATTATTTCAGAACATAATTCAATTGACAAAAGTATTGCATACTCTATAATATATCTATATATATATATCTATATCTATATATATATATATATATATACGCATCTATCTATATATATGTATATATATATATATATATATATATATATATATATACATTTGAATATATATATATCATAATCTGACAGCTCTTGACACTGTTGTATTGATCTGTACTGAAAGAAAATGCTCTAGGCATACTGGTCATGTGTAGTTTTGGAGGAAATGTGAAATTTCACTACTATTTAAAGGATGCATTTCTCAGCAATAGCAAATCACTGCGTATAATTGCATGTCAGAGGTTAAAGATTCCTGCAAGAAAAACCTTCCATCTCTCCCATTGTAGATTCCACACACTCTGGTTAAATTCTTTGCATTTTTAAATGGAGTCTGTCAGCAGATTTTACTCCCATAAGGTAATAACAACACTAAATAGGCCTTGGGGAAACCTGTTCAAACATCCCCATGTTTGCTCTGATAATGTACGCATACCTGAAAAAAATCCGTCAGCCGGTCATTCTTTAGTCCAGTGCCCTGGCTTATCGGCAGCCACACAGATAGGAGGGGTTTGGCAGGTGTTTTGCCGCCGATAAGCCAGGGCACTGCAGTGAAAAATGAATGGCTAGCCTATTTAGCATTGTTAACACCGTATGCAGGTCAAATCTGCTGACAAGGAGACATTTATAACATAGTAACATAGTTGGTAAGGTCACTTTCGCACGGCGGTATTTGTCAGAATTTTGCATCAGTATTTGCCAAAACCAGGATGGAAGCTACACAGAGAAAAGTGTTATGGAAATATTTGCACTTCTTCCGTGTTTTGAACCCACTCCTAGTTTTGTCTTACAAATACAGAGGAAAAATGCTGAACGAATTTCTGCCATGTGAAAGTAGCGTAAGGTTTATAATAAAAATAATATTCCCGTAAATGGGCCGGACCACTTAGGAGTGGCCATAGCTGACTGCAGGGGCAGGTTTAGAAAGTAGGAAGATAGTCAGGCAGGCAAGCCACATGTAGGTGAGAAAAGGGTTAAGAGGGGTAGGTGTGGTTAACTGGCAATGTGCTTAGGGGGTATAAAGGTTACTTCCCCCTAGATTCTGCCTCTTTTCTGCCTGGATCCGTGAGAGAAAAGTCACAGCCGGTGGTTCTTTAGTTAAATTGGGGGCTATGGGCCAACTGCCGTCTCAAGCTGCTGGGAGACCGGTTTGAGCGTTACGACTCCGCCACATAAAAGAAACTGATGTGTCGCCATGATTATTTGTTAGCGTTAAGTGATGTGGCATAATTAAAGTGTAGCTAAATATTTGACAAACTTCTGGCATGTCATAGTGACATGTCAGACGTTTGGATTGGTGGGAGTCCGAGCACTGGGACCCCCATCAATCGCCAGAACGAAGCAGCTGAATTGCTCGTGTGAGGGCTCAGCCGCTTTGTGTCTGTTTGGTTTTTACGGAAATAAATGTATCGGTGTACGGACTCAATAGAAAGTCTGAGCCCGTACTCCGATACATCGGCTTTACGGAAGTTTGTCAAACGTTTAGCTACACTTTAAGGAAAAGAAACGTAAGAAAGTTCTTGCTGCTCCCTGCAGTCTTATTTTAGAAAAAGCTTCCTTCCCAACTCCAAATTCGTTATCAGAATAAATCCCCGAATCAACGATCCATCTCTAGTTATCTAATTCATAACTTGTAATATTATTACACTCAAGAAAGGAATCTAGGTCCCAGGTGCAACTGCCACCCTTGCACCTCTTATGTTTACTCTCTATGATGTCACTGTACACGAATAATTCTTACAGTTATATGTCAGAACTTGGATAATGCACATAATGATGATATCCCACTGCAGGTATAATAAACACAATGACGTGATAGTACAGGGATAATAACCACAGTGATCTGACAAGTACAGGTATAATAAACACAGTGATGTCACAATATAGAGATTACAGATATAATAAACATCGATATCTCTGCACGGTGGCCCAATGTATAGGGAAGCACAGTCTGCTGTGCTTTCCTATAAAGTAAAAATGTAAAAAAGGACACCAGACTCTCTTCTGGCTTCCGTCAAGTGAATGGGGGCTTATGGCTACGCAAAGCTTGTATGCGCTGGGAGCTTTTTGCCACTGCCTACGCTGAATATGTTCACTTTACGTGATGTGAACATAGCTATAAAGACAGTGACGTCATAGTGCAGAGAATATACACAAAGTGATATCATGAAACAGAAACAACAAACAGTGCTGTTACAGTACATGGATAATAAACACTGTGAATCAATGGAAAGGGTTATTGCACACAATTATAGAAATAATGTGCACAGTTAAGTCACATTACGGGGATAATAAAGAGTGGTATCTCTGCACAGGCATTACATAGACAGTGATATCACAGTACATGGGTAATGACCAAAGTAACAGCACAGGAATAATAGTCACAGTGATGTCACAATGCAGGGATAATGCACACAGTAATAACGGCCACTGTGTATCACTATAAGGGCAAACTATACAAAGTGATTTCACAGAACTTATACTCAGTGTTCCCTTCCACGGTCCCCCCGCTCGCTAAATTTTAAAGCCTGCGAACTGTCACGGGCGGATGTAGTGGCGGATCATCATAAGGGCAGCCCTGTGGCGTCGCTAACACCGGAGGGGGTCCCGGTGCTAGCAACAGCCACATTCACTTTCCTCAGGACGCAGAAACAAATGAATACTAAAGGCTGCAGGCCACACTGGTCTGCGTAAGCGTCCTGCCCGCAAGGCTGTGCAGCGCTCCGTCCGTCGCGAAAACGGGGTAATGTAAGTACAATATTTTTTTGGGGTGGGCTATGTGGCAATATACACAGGGGGATTGCTGTGCAGCACCATATACATGGGGGGATTGCTGTGTAGCACTATATACAAGGGGGGAGCTGTGTGGCACTATATACAAGAGAGGGGGACTGTGTGGAATTATATACAAGCGGAGGGCTGTGTGGCACTATATACAAGGGGGGCTGTGTGGCACTATAGACAAGGGGGAGCTGTGTGGCACTATATACAAGAGGGGAGGGCTGTGTGGCACTATATACAAGGGGAGGGCTGTGTGGCATTATATACAAGGGAGGGCTGTGTAGCACTATATACAAGGGGGAGCGGTGTGGCACTATATACAAGGGGAGGTGTGTGGCACTCTATAGCAGGGGGCTGTTTGGCACTATATACAAGGGGGGGGGCTGTGTGACACTATATACAAGGGGGCTGTGTGCCACTATATACAAGGGGGGCTGTGTGGCACTTACATACATGGGGGGCTGTGTGGCACTATATACAAGGGGGGCTGTGTGGCACTATATACAAGGGGGGCTGTGTGGCACTATTTACAAGAGGGGAGGGCTGTGTAGCGCTATCTATAGGGGGTCTGTGTGTGGTGCTATATATAGGGGTGTGTGTATGATGCTATCTACAGGGGCTGTGAGTGACACTATCTACAGGGGGTCTGTGTGGCGCTACCTATAAGGACAGTGGTGTAAGGGAGGGATTCTTTCATTGATGCCTATAATTGGTGTTTATAACGGTCTATTTTACTGGTGTACTTATAATATTATAGTATTTAAAAAGTCATTAAAACTAATTTAAAATAAGTTTTCTTATTCTCTTATTTAGTACGCTATATTAGCATTTACTGGGGGTATTACTTTTAGTCATCAGATCGCCCACCATTGATGGAGACTTGCCCTGCTCCCTAACTGCTCCGCTCAGGAGCTGCCAAGACTTTTAGGGAACATTGGTTATACTACATAATGAACACTGTGAAATCAAATAGAAGGGTTATTGTAGACAAATATGGGAATAATATGCACAATGATGTTACAGTAAAGAAATAATTTCAAAGAACAGGGATAACAAACATAGTGATGTCACAGAACAGGTATAGTGTTACAGGCAAGGTTTAATGAACATAGTGATGTCCCTGCTAATGACCAAGACCGCAGCGATGTCACAGCACAGGGATAATAAGCACTGCATCATAAGGCGAAGTTCACACTACTGTAAGTATAGGTTTACCTTTCTTCCGTCAGAGGAAGAGAGGATCGAAAGATTAAACGGAAAGTACCGCTTCCGTTAGAATTAACATTGATTTCAATGGTAATTCTTTTGTTTCAGTTGCTTTCCATCTGTCTCCGTTCACTAGGTTTCCGTTTTTTTTGATGGAAGCAAAAGTGTAGTCTGCAGAACTTTTGTTTCTGTGGGGGAAGCGCTGTGTGTCACTATATACAAGGGGGGAAGCGCTGTGTGTCACTATATACAGGGGGGAGGCGCTGTGTGGCACTATATACAAGGGGGAAGGCGCTGTGTGGCACTATATACAAGGGGGAAGGCGCTGTGTGACACTATATACAAGGCGGGAAGAGCTGTGTGGCCCTATATACAAGAGGGGGAAGTGCTGTGTGGCACTATATACAAGGAGGGGAAGCGCTGTGTGGCAATATATACAAGGGGGGAGGTGCTGTGTGGCACTATCTATAAGGGGGCTGTGTGTGGTCATTTCTACAGGGGGTATGTGTGGCACTATCTATAGGGGGGCTGTGTGTGGTCATTTCTACAGGGGGTCTGTGTGGCACTATCTATAGGGGGCTGTATGTGATGCTTTGTACAGGGGGATGTGGTGCTATCTATAGGGGGCTATGTGTGGCACTATCCATAGGGGGCTGTGTGTGGTGCTATCTATAGGGGGGCTTGATGTGATGCTTTGTACAGGGGGATGTGGTGCTATCTATAGGGGGCTATGTGTGGCACTATCTATAGGGGGCTACGTGTGGCGCTATCTATAGGGGGGCTGTGTGTGATGTTATCTATGGGGGTGTGGCGCTATCTACAGGGAGCAGTGTGTGGCGCTATCTATAGGGGGTGTGTGTAATGCTATCTACTGGGGCTGTGTGTGGCACTATCTACAAGGGGTGAGTGGCGCTATCTATATGGGGGTGTGTGTGATGCTATCTACAGGGGCTGTGTGTGGAGCTATCTACAGGGGGCACTGTGTGGCGCAATCTACAGGGGGCACTATGTATGTAGTGCTTTACTTTACAGTGTTCGACACAATTATATTCAGGGGAAAAGTGTTTGGTACTATTTTTTTTAGGGGTGCAGTGTTTGGTGCTATTATATTTAGGGGCACAGTGTGTGGCACCATGATAATTTTATCTTCGTTTAAAGTTTTGGAAATGTTGGAAAAGTGAGGAGTCGAAGACATCTGAGAGGCAAATTCTGCAGAAATGGGTCATGGCCGGGAGAAGTAATTATGAAGTCTGGACTCGATGGAGAAGGAAAGAGGAAAAAATCTACTAGAATCTGAGAAGACGTCAACTGTGAGATACTAGATTTATAGAGAATCTGTCACCTCCCCTGACATGTTTATTATAGGAAATCCTTGTATTTCACATAATGTCTTTGTGCAGTCCAGGACTGATAGACAAATGCGTGTTACCATACCCCTTGTCAGGAGGATGTGTTCCTACACAGTGCGATACTGTCAGCGATGGTTGGAGACTGTCAGCATGTAGAGACAGAATTATGTGACAAGGGGAATAGTAACACCCAATTGTTAATGCTTGCACAAAAAGATAGTGTTAACAATAGTTATAGCGCGGCAGGGCGGCGGTGGAGAAGGGGGGCCCAAGTTTGGGTAACAGCCTAGGGCCTATGGTCTACTTAATCCGCCACTGAATACAGGTATAATTGATGCAGTAATGTTACAGCAGAGGGGTAATAACATAGTAAGAGAGCTAAGAAATGCACAGAGTTATGTCACAGTACAGGGTTAATAAACAGTGGTGTCATAGTACAGAGAATAAACACAGGTATTCCTTTATTTAGGAGAGTGTCTATTGGGCACAAGGGGAGCAGGTGTGACTGCTACTTCTGACTCTTGCATAGCTTAGACAGACTGACACTATCTCTATCTGTATTTATATCAGAACACATTTTGTATTCCAAAAGGTATCCCGATCAAAGGGCATAATGCAATTAAATACGTACATATTCTATCTGTTGTAGAGGGATGTAGAGTGAAATTAACTTGCATGTCTAAATCAACTAAAAACAGTTTCAAGCTCAATTCTTCTCCACATTCACCGAGACTTTAAATGCTAGTTGACCTTTTCTGTTTGGTTTTTTATTTTTTTAAACTTTTTAACTAGTCCCACTAGGGGACTTCACTATGCGATCCTCCGATCGCATTTATAATGTACTGCAACACTTCTCTATTGCAGTGTATTAGTGCCTGTCCGTGTAAAACGGACAGGAATCTGCTAGGCTATGCCCCCCCCCCCCCGGCTGCCATAGAAGACATCGACACCCTGCGATACTGATATCGATCTCACCCGTTAGAGCAGGGATGCCCCCAGCCCTCAGCCACCTTTAACGGCTCCCTGCTCTGTTTATTTATTCTGATGCAG